>NC_061095.1:14838248-14840748 GCF_015104395.2 Macrobrachium nipponense | reverse complement strand
AATACGTATCTCTCCTTGGTTTGCGGGGAGCAAGGGGGCGGGGGGTTCGTTCGGACGACAAAGAAGTAGAATTTTTAAAAGTGAGATCTAAGCTCAGAGGAATTCTGACGTCACGAAGAGATGTACACACACAGAGAGAGAGAGAGAGAGAGAGAGAGAGAGAGAGAGAGAGAGAGAGAGAGACTGGTTTTGCAGATCTCCTGGCTTCTACCCCAAGTCGCTTTGGAAATGTTGTAAGACATTTGAGTTTTAGATGCTTGGTTTCTTGACTTCCAGGGATATTCTCGAAGTATTCAGGAAGTATTCGCTGGAATTGTATATTTCCTGGAAATTCTTTAAAAAATTTCCCTCTCTCACACTATTCCCAACCTTTGGAATTCTCTCTCTCCCTGCTCCAGTTTTCTTTGATTCCTGTGACGTAACTTCTGCCATGGTCAGAGGAAGGCTGGATTTTCCAGAATCTTGTATTGGAAGGGAAAAAGTACTCCGGAAATAGAAGTTGTGAGAAAGTATTCTGGAATCTGCATTTGGAATGGATAAGGTATTACGGAATTGCAGTTGAAAGGGAGAAAGCATTCTAGAATCTGCAGTGGGATGGGAGAAAGTATTCCAGAATTAGCACTGGGGAGCGGGGAGGGAGTATTCCAGAATCTGCAATTGGATTGGAAAAAGTTTTCCAGAATCTGCAGTTGGATGGGAGAAAGTTTTCCGGAATATGCAGTTGGATGGGAGAAAGTTTTCCAGAATCTGCATTTAGGAGAAAGTTTTCCAGAATCTGCGTTTAGGAGAAAGTTTTCCGGAATATGCAGCTGGATGGGAGAAAGTATTCCAGAATCTGCAATTAGATGGGAGAAAGTATATACGGAATTTGCAGTTGGAAGGGAGAAATTATTTATGATAACGGTTAGATCATGAGTTTTGGAATTTCATCCATATCTGTATGAGACGGAAGCTTTGTGTTTACCGTAAGGACTCTCTCTCTCTCTCTCTCTCTCTCTCTCTCTCTCTCTCTCTCTCTCTCTCTCTCTCTCTCTCTCTAGGTACCCAAGCGTCACAACTACTATAGGGTCAGTGACGCCGGCCCGAGGGGAGAAAAGACACAGAGAGAGAGAGAGAGAGAGAGAGAGAGAGAGAGAGAGACGTGACAGTTAATGCTAATTTTTTCTTCCTACCCGAATTTAGGAGTTTCCCATTTTCTGAAAGCCTTACACAGCATCTTCTTAACCTACGTAGGAGTCTCTTCTTGCTTACTGTATCTTTCCCATTAACATGAAGCTCACGAGACGTTAGTCTAGTTCCGTATTCGAAAGAAGCTGGCAGCGTTATTTTGAATTAGTCTAGACATGCGAAGGCCAGCCAGAGAATTCCTGCTTAAGGTGCGTTTCCGCGGGGAATCTAGTAGCAGTGGTGGAATTTCATCGTGCTGTGTTTTACAGCCGGGCCAGACAGTCGCGGAGGTTTATTTTGGGGTGGGTGTAAGATCGCAAAAAACTTGAAATGTGATGGAAATTCAATTATAAACTGGAAGGGAGATTATGTGAGAAGTAGCGTTGTCGATTGTGTATCGTTGTGTCAAGTTATTTTGACAGATATTTGTATCAAGGCGCGTGCTATAGTTTGAAATTGGACACACACAAATACATACATAGATACATGGGTATTATTCTGTAAGTGTTTAATTCACCTCTGTATAAATACATGGATATTATTCTGTAAGTGTTCAAATTCACCCCTGTATCCCTGGTAGTTTATAAATCCAACTAGCTCTGTTAGTTTGAAAAATCTCAGGTACTCTCGTTAGTTTTTATGGTGGCTTAAAAAAGAACTAAGATCTCCATAGCTCTGGCAGTTTTAAAAACGAACACCTCAGACGTTATTGTTAGGACAAAAAATTAGATATTCATGTTCTGGTAGGTTAAAAAAACTAAAGAGCTCAAGTGGCCACAGAAATAGGAAGTAGGTCCATCCCTCTTTTCTACTCTCTTCATTATCTATCCTTTCTTAGCCAGTGTCTTATTGCCACCAAGCTTAGCAGTTGTTGGGTCTGTTCTTTGCTCCCTGTCAGACAGACATATCGAAGTCTTAGCATTTGACATTCCTCGTCAATTCATTGTTACCGAGCCGTGTTTCACCAACACATACCAATTCGTATTCGTCCCACGCAAGCGTAATTGCATATTTGCCAAACCTTGAACAAAAGCTTTTATTAGGTAACTCCTTTTGTTTTGCTTTCGATACCTAACTAATCGTCGCCAGAATTGACGTAACATCAAATTCCGTTCGTGAATACGAGCCTATGTCATTTCTTGCTTGGTTGGTCGCAAGTTTCGCTGTTTGACGTTACTCTGTGTGCCTGTTTACAACTGTGACTTAATTATGTTTGTGTAAGTTACTCTAGATGGGCTGGCTGCTGGTTTGTGTTATCTTTTGCCTTGCTACGAAGCCGTGACTCAAACGTGCGTTCGAGTCATTGTTTAGCTTTGAATATTATATACTTTCA
>NC_061095.1:14748248-14833248 GCF_015104395.2 Macrobrachium nipponense | reverse complement strand
GAGAGGAGAGAGAGAGAGAGAGAGAGAGAGGCATAGTTAATTGAAAGGAGTGTCTCTTCACAGACAAAAGCTATATTGCATTAACGGACAGGAGAATAAGGCGATAATAAACAATAATGACTCGCTAGTGCGGTAGAGGTAGGTTAAGTAAACAGAAATGAAACAGTGATTGTGGAAACGTTTGTTTTGTGAGGGATACGTTGTTACTCCGCGCAGGAGAAAGTTAACGCATAGGAATATCTTATTAGGTTGTGGGAGAAACGTTTCTATATTCTTATAAGATTGAGAGAAACGTTTCTATATTCTTATGAGATTGAGAGAGAAACGTTTCTATATTCTTATGAGATTGAGAGAAACGTTTCTATATTCTTATGAGAGAAGTGTTTCTGTATTCTCATGAGGTTAAGGATTTAAAATTTATTTAAAAACGTTGATTTATAAATCGTTTATGGCGGGCCTTAAGAAAACAGTTTCTATTATTCTATGAGACTCGAGAGAGGAAACGTTTCTATAGACAGCGAGAGAAAAACGTCGATGGTACTGTCTGTCGAGAGGAAGATATATCGAGGAGTTTTTTTCTGAGAGAGAGAGAGAGAGAGAGAGAGAGAGAGAGAGAGAGAGAGAGAGAGAGAGAGAGAGAGAGAGAGAGAGAGATTATACTATTTCCAGGAGAGTATTGTTATTTTTATCCAGAGAGTGAAATAGTACCCTTGGGGAAATTAATTGTCTAATTGGCTATGTGAGTTTCTGGGGCTTCTTTGAGGTCAAAATCAGCTGTTGTAATTCATAAAGAACCAGAGCAAAGTCCAGGTATGAGAGAGAGAGCGAGAGAGAGAGAGAGAGAGAGTTATCAAATAATCCATTTGTTACTTCTTGTCCAACTGCTGTTCCGTATGGGAAAATATCTGTAAAATCTTTTGTAAAAAAAAAAGTTCGGTTGAATTATTTGCCCTTGTGTCCAGTGATAAAATATGAATACGCTCTGTGTGTGTGTTTATGTGTGTTTGTGTGTGCTGTAGCACAAATGTTAGCGCTTTCAGCTCTTAGCTGGATTGACCAGCATAAGATCCCCTAACCAGATAATGAAGGACGATATGGGACTTACTACGTTTTTCAGTTATCAGTCGACTGTTGTGGGTTGCTGCTGGGTTAGAGAGAAAGAGTGATCGCCAGAAATGAGGTTGGGACCGTTTCTCAGTTTATTGCATTTTCGTCAGAATGGAAGCCGAGCATAAATCTTAAATTTATAATCCAAAACTATAGCAAACTTATCAACGTGCTTTCCTTGAAACATTGTTTCATAAAAGCCCTATCCCTGAATGAGCATTCCTTCTGTTTACAAAGAGGCGTCGGTGTGTGTGTGTGTTTTTCTAATGAGTGAGTGCGTACGTGTGTGTGTTTTCTCAGAAAGACCTCTGACACTAGGGGCATTAAGTTCGTATATTGCTTGGGAATAAGGGTAAGGTGTTGTGGGGTTAAGGGGGCGGGGTTGGTAGGTAGGGGGCGAAAGGTATTCAGACCCAAATATGGATACGTGCACTTGTTATTACGTGGGGGTGAGCCGATACAGTCTTTACTTCTAAAAGGCTGTCTGTGCTTTGTGAGTTTCCGTCCTTGGATAATAAGCTTTTGTTTGTCTTTCTTTTTCACAGTCCGGCTGTTCCTTTGCATTGTTTGCGCAAGCACATTGTTCACGTCTCCCTGTTTGTCTTTTTTAAAACACGTAAATGCGCCGTAGAATTTCGAGAACGCGTATTTAGCTAGATAAATCTCATGAAATTCCAATCTGATATTCAGTCCACATACTTCAGAGAGACCTGTGGCGAAAGTAGTCGAGTCCGAGAGACCTGTGGCGAAAGTAGTCGAGTCCGAGAGACCTGCGGCGAAAGTAGTCGAGTCCAGTGGAATCACATGTGCAATGTGAAAGAGGCCGTCTTGTGGTATGTGCGGTGGTTTGACCATTATTCCATTAAATATAAATAATGCAATTTCTACAGGTTGTTTAAGCGCCAGGAAAAGTGGCAAAGCCATAAAGGTCTCCAGCCAAATCAATAATGTCTTTTAGGTGAATTGATTTTTAAGCATTTTATTCATTTTAGATTCCTCGGGTTGGAGGGGAATGTCGACCTTATATCCGTGTTGACAGCTGAATAAAAAAAGATTATGAACATTATCTTCTTTTTGGAAGGTTCGGTGGGACATGATGTTGGAAATAAGGAGGAATGAAAGGGAAAAAAAATAAATTAAAAACTCAAGGAAGCAATAGAAAATAGACCCTCCTCTTATTATCAGAATTCTGCAAACGAATAAGGCTAATGAATCTTCACATCATCACAAGTGAAAATGGAATATTTTTACCCCAGTTCGCCGACCTCAAACAGCCCGGCCAGTTTCTCCTTTTAGGGTGTGTCCGCTCTTCTGTAAATGTGTCTTATCATAACACGACTCGGATCGAGTTTAGACAGCACTGGCGGAAGAAGCATAGGAAATATATGTTAAAATCGCCCATTTCTCTTCTTTGACTTGCTATACGTGATAGATAAAACGGAGATCATAAATGATAAATTACGTGGGTAGTAGTCACGAAAATAGCTAGTGGGTCTCCCCCCATATTTAGCTAGATAAATCTCATGAAATTCCAATCTGAAACTGTCCTTTCGCAGTTTTCCTCTCTGGACGCCTCAGTGGCGTGATCGGGACGGTCTTGGCCTGCCACCTCGGTGGCCGCGAGTTCGATTCTCTGGCATTCTACTGAGGGGGTCAGAGATGTGTATTTCTGGTGATAGAAGTTCACTCTCGACGTGGTTCGGAAGTCACGTAAAGCCGTTGATCCCGTTGCTGAATAACCATTGGTTCCATACAACGTAAAAACACCATACAAACAAACACACACCATTGACTTGAAATTCAAGCTTCTAAATACAAAAAGAAGATATTTCACTTAATAAAAATAAATTAATTAATAGCAGATAGAGATGTATTATTAAATAAATTCAAGGAGAATAGCATTAGAGCAGTAATGCTTGGCATCTTTGCTTGAATTTTTTAAAGATTCTTGAAACGTACATAAGTTCCTTCGACTATACTCACATCCCAAGGCTCCAGCTTTTAAAGCTTATCCAAGAGCTTGAGGCTGGTGGGGGTGAACTAAAACATAGCCTTCAGAGGGTTGAGGTTCACTGATTTCTAACATCTTATTCTGGAGTGTGTATTATAAAAATAAATGCAAGTAACGCGGCTTGTAAAAATAATGGTTTGTTTTTTGGAGCTTTATTCAGTAAAAGCGATGTCACGGCAGGGTTAATTGCTCCGGTACACAAACTCTCTCTCGGGAGGAAGGAGCATGTACACACGAAGGTGTACATACACTATATATATATATAACATATATATATATATATATATATAGAATATATAGGATATATATATATATATATATATATCCACACTTCTTGTATTCACTGTTACACAAGTGTGGGAGTATTTTTATTTTCTATGCCTGGCTGTTTAAAAAGTTTAAAAGTAAAATATCATTTTCTGTGCAAAAAAACAAAAATGTTCATATGAATGCAAAGTGGAGCAATATTGCACTGATGAGGCTTATGGTAGTGGATGGCCTGTACATTGTACATGTAAATCTTTATTATCAAAATGGTATATATTCATGACGAGTAACCGAAGCCGCTGAGATTAGAAGACCCTTTCGGTAAAACTTTTATACCTCTCTTTCTCTCTCTCTGTCTTCTCTCTCTCTCTCATTTTTATATGTTTGCTTTTTTCTTGACACATCCATTTATATGACTTTATCAGTAACGTTCGTATTTCATCTTCTATTTATGTTTATAAGTAAATTTATTTCACTTTCATTTACATGTAATTCGTTTAGTTTACCTTAATTTCTCCTCTAATTTATCGATATAAAATTCGTTCGAATTTCATATCTCCTGGTTTGCTTATTTAAATTCTTTGCCTTTCGCATTGCGCATTTTTAATCTCTTCTTTCCATTCCCCCGGTTATCTAATCTTCATGTACTTCTCTCTCGTTTTGCAATTTCAAATTATCATTTATCTCATTTTATTTTCCATTTCCTTCACGTTCGCTTATTCGTTAATTTCACTTTCCCATCCAAATCTTTCTGGCCTTTTCATAATCACTCAGCTTTTATCCTTTTTTGTTCATTTTTTTTACCTATTCGCTTTACTATTATCAAGTTAATGTCATCTTCCGTTTGCCGTCTTCAAACAGTTGTTATTTCCCTTTTATTCTTTTTTCTTCCTCTTCTTCCTTTCTTCCTCTTTCAGTGATGCTCTCTGAGGGTGAGTATCTATCAGCCTCTTCAATTTAAAGGTGCGCTCCACCGAGAGAGAGAGAGAGAGAGAGAGAGAGAGAGAGAGAGAGAGAGAGAGAGAGAAGCAAGCTCGATCCCCTCCCTCTGTCTCTCTCTCTCCCTGGAGTGCTCAAACCGACGACTTATGTTTTCCTGTTGAATTTTCTTCTACCAAGATTTTTTGTGACTGCCCATTTTTTTTCGATGGTTTTTTTTATGGCGCCTTTTTTTTTATTTTTTTTTTTTTTTTTTTTGCGAGTGCGATGGCTCTCTCACCTCTCTCTCTCCCTCCATTCTTTTTTTCGACTCTGTGTTTTATGCGTTCCTGTTGCAAGCAATTTTTGTGTGTGCGTGTGCTTTTTTTTTATCTTCTATCGCTGGGAATTGGATTCTTTTGTTTTATTTATTATTGATTTTCTGTTCTTTAGTGGTTAACGGTATTAACGCTATAATGAATGAATATGTTATTGGACGTTTACATATATAGGTATATATATCTATATATATATATTATTATATATATATATATATATATATATATATATATATAGATATATAAATACCTATTAAATAAACAGAGATTGCTTTACAAACAAAATTGCACAAGTTACTAGAATTTTAGAATATCCAAAACTCTGTTGTATGAGTAAGGAAAGGCTAGCTCAAACCCCTTATGTTATTGGAGGGATGGATTCCACCAGTTGACTCTCTCTCTCTCTCTCTCTCTCTCTCTCTCTCTCTCTCTCTCGTTTTGATCCACATCTGAAGCAGATAGTTACTTCCATCGTCCTGATTTTCTTTCTAGAGTAAAGAGGTACAGTATCGCGAATCTTTTGTTTACAATTCGTTTGTTGTTTTTCAATGTGTGATAGTATCGTAACGCCAGGTCACCGCGCAGATAAATCAGTGAATTCTGTGTCTGTATTTTGTTATAAATTTAAGATACGTAATATAAGTTAAAAAGGATGTATGAAGTAGATATATACGGTTCAGTATGTTTGGGAGGTAGGCGCGTGATGCCGAGTAGGTAGGTAGGTAGGTAGGCACCTTGGTGGAGGCAATATTAGGCCGTCCTTGTCTACCTTGACCCTACCAGACCTGCCCTCTCTCTCTCTCTCTCTCTCTCTCTCCTCTCTCTCTCTCTCTCTCTCTCATGTCGGTAACAAATTGCGTTGTTCTAAATTATACTGCTCACTGGCTACATGTGTCAGGTATACTTCTCGAAAATATCGTTCTCTCTCTCTCTCTCTCTCTCTCTCTCTCTCTCTCTCTCTCTCTCTCTCTCTCATTATGTTAACAGTTTGCGTCGTTATTAATCGTATAGTTTAACCCCCTTGTGCATTTTACAAGTAGCTCCAATCCGTTTAGCTCTTGTTTTGCGTTTTCACCTAGATCAACTTTACATACTTTTATGTATTTTGCATTCCCAGACGGTTTTGCTGATTTACTTGACGTAATATATTCTAAGTTTTTTTTGCGTGTATATACACTCGCATGCATGTATTTATGTATGTATCTGCACAGGTGAATGCAGTTTTTTATACAGTAAGTTTGTGTGTGTGTGTTATATGATATATATATATATATATATATATATATATATATATATATATAGGAATATGACCATATTTGTAGAATTTAGAAGGGATGGTTTTTTTTATCCGGCCATGCTAACTTCTGTATTATTTATTCGTAGAGAAAAACGAAAGCATTTTTCAGATAGAACTTTTCACGGGGATTCCAGATGTGCTCTTATTTATAGTCTTCTGCAATGAATAATATATAATATATATTATAAAATACATGTAATACAAAATATATACAGCATACCTAGTAATGCAGTGTATATATATTTGCAAAGAAAGCGATTGAGTAACAGCATGGTCATTCTTCCATTTACGGCATCGAGTCGAACTTACGCTCGCTTGTAACATACGAACTTTGTATGATTTGGTTTTAGCGCTACTCCTCGTGTATTATGTTTTGTAATTCAGTGATATGTTCAAGTTTAAGTATGCTTGTAAACGCAGTATATATGATTTGAAGACGTAATTTCTTGTATTTGGTATAGAAGTGTATTTGTAATTTCTTCTCCACTGCATACTTGTATTAGGTACATAAGTGTATTTATGTATGTTTTTTTTTAACTTGTGCACGTATTTATGCGTATTAGTATGTTCGTGTGCGCAGAGAAATAAAATCTGTGATTAGCTGACTAGATAGTGTTGGGAAATTATGTTGTTAGATATTTAATGTGTTTATGCCACAGGTCACTGTGCTCTGCATTTGAGAGTAATAGTTGTGTTTTCAGTGATATCTTGTAACCTGCAAAAGTAGGTTAAAAGAGAAAAAAGCTTAGATTTTTATCTCTGAACGAAAGAGATATATCATTTAGGATTGTCAAACTCATTAAGAGCATTGAATAAATTTGACCTGGAATATTTGAGAATTGTATTGGACAAAGTTATTATGGTTTTGCTAAATAATACCATTAAATATGGATTTTATTATTATTATTATTATTATTATTATTATTATTAATATTATTATTATTATTATTAGCCAAAGGATTTGTCCCGAAACGAGGGACGAAAATCGAATCAAATTAAGTTTCAAAGTCGTATAGCTAGTATCGCCTAAAGATTGCTATGCAAGGCGCACTGTAAGCTCCACCCAAGCCCAAAGAGGATTGAGTCATTAGGTTATTGCTCTACAAAGATGAATGTTCCCTCTCCCCCCCCCCCTTTTTTTTACCACGCCCCTTGCCTCTACTTGCCCCAAAATACTACTCAAAAGAAGCGCCTTGGCATGAGAACTGTGTCCCAAAGTCATTCTTATTGAATATTAATGAATTTTCTTTAACTTAATGTATATATGACATTTAGACCTTCGAGAGTGTCGGTTAGTTTAGGAATAGTCTTTTTTTTTCAGTTTAGTTTGTTTTACTATTTCCAAATCTTGTCTGACGCTAGAATTTATAGTTAAGAGGACACTCATTGTATCTCAATGGCTGACCAAGAAGTTGTTTTTATTATATTTTTGTCTTCACAAAACTGTTCTGATTTTCGTTTAGGTCTGTCATTACTAAACAAAAGTCATTACACATTTATTTTCTGTCATTACTAAACAAAAGTCACTAAACATTTATACCCTTTGAAGACGAGCCATTAATACTTTGTTTACTGCCCTCAATTCTCTAAGAAAAACACTGTGGAGAAGAGTAACAGTTCTCAGAAGAGCGAGAAAACACTGCCTTGAGTACACTTGAGGTGAAGTGTTGGTCCACCGTCCATTCACGAAATGGGGATTCCCTCAGATTATGCTTTTACATAATCTCTGGGTTGAAATACGCTTTGAAAATTAAAGTTGCTACGAAGTTTTCATGAATGGAGAGTTAATGGTTTAGCGGACTTTTTTTTTTTACTAAAATCGCTGTAAAGCTTGAATGAAAACCTGTTAGAAGTTATTGTTGTCGTCAGTGAAACCTGTTAATTAGAGCAGAAGTCTTCTCCCAGAGTTAATGCGAAGTTGATTCATTTCGAAGTGCTGAAGTGAAATTGTTTTGAAAGACACTTAATGCGTCATTAACATCACTTAATATTTTGTAGTTGGCATGAATGATATTATTTCACAGCACTTTTTTTATTTAATTTGTTTTTTTACACAACAGGAATGTTATCTCAAAGATTTTTACTGATATTTCTTAGCACTTTTTTTATTTATTTTTTTTACACAACAGGAATGTTATCTCAAATATTTTTATTCTCGTTTTTTGAAGAAGTCGTTAACTTACATATTTCTGCATACTTCTAGCCATGGTTTCCCTGTTATTAATGACCCTCGTTTCTTTGTTTACACCATAGGAATTTTTATATTCGGCTTTGCCTCGACAACAAACGCCTTCTTGTTCCCAGAAGAGAAAGTAGAGGAGATTTTGTTTATGGTTGTCAGTGGGAATCCCATCCGCCTCCACTATGGAGCCAGAGTCGCCTGCCTGTCTGAGTCAAGGAAGGGTTAGTTAGTATTTGATAAGAAGCGACGGAGGAAAAGCAGAGAAAAAAAACTCACAAACAACAATATTTATAGCGTGAGTGAAAAGAGGCCGGGGAAGATTCCTATTTATAACTTTCCGTGGCTTCAAAATCCTCGCGTCAGTCATCATATTTTTGTTTCATATGGGATTTAATGAATTTATTGGAAGTATGTTGAAGTTTAACCATTAGCACTTACTTTTTACTTTTTCATATAGTCATTAATCCTTTATTCAGCTATTCCATCTGTATAACGAACACATCATGGAATTTATTGAAGGTATATTGACTTTTAGCCATCAAAGTTTATTTCTTATTTCCTGCCATTGTTGTTGATCTGTTATTCAGGAATCCCATCTGATTTTCTGTTGTAAATTGTCACCTTTACGAAGAAAAGCATATTAGTATATATATATATATATACTATATATATATATATATATATATATATATGTAACTGCTTGTTACGGACGAAAAGCCCCAAAATTTGGCAAAACCTCTTGATACGCTCTAAAGTGAAACGCCACGGACCAGTGTGACGGTTACGTAACGGAGCAAATCTGAAGTAGAACGTCACAATATCCGATGCAGATCTCTATATTTTATTTTTATTTTCTCGCCTCGCTTTCTTAGTAACACAGAGCCCATGTGGGGAAACGCGATACTATATGCAATTAAGGACGATAAAGTGTTACAAGAAATTCCCAAATGTCAGGTTTCAGAGACGTGAATAACCTGTGAATCCACCTTCTCTCTCTTTCTTTCCCGTCCTTTCTTCCCTGTTGAGATGCAGCATTACACACACACACACACACACACACACTTTCTCAATCGTTGGTTTGTCACTTTCTGTTTTATAATCAACACACACGGAGTCGATCTCTGATTACCTTCTGTGAGCACATAAACACGGAGCTCCCCCTTGAGTATCAATTATTATTAACACATACAGAGTGGGCGTTCTTTATTATTTACACATACAGAGTGGACTTTTTTATTGTTAACACATACAGGGGAAGCGTTCTTTATTGTTAACACATATTGACTGGGCGTTTATTATCGTTAACACATACAGAGGAAGCGTTCTCAATTATGAACAACCACAAAGGAAGCGTTCTTTATTATTAACACATACTGAGGGAACGTTCTTTATTATTAACACATACAGAGAAACATGGTCTTCCAGATTCCTGTTATTTAGAAGAGTATTTAAAAAATAATTAGATAGGTAAATAAAACGTACGTGAGTTAGTGGAGTTGTAAACTAAATTCAAGGAAATGCAAGGAATTTATAGTATTTTTCATTGCAGTGAATAAAACGTTCTTAGCAAATTACGTCTCCCACAGATTTCCTTTTAGCAATGGAAAGACCAAAAGTCTCTTTTCGGAACCAGCTGAACCCCCCCTCTTCATTCAGTTCCAGTAACTATACGTTTTATAGACTTAATATATTTATGATAAAAGAAACTGGAATTAGCATGTAGAAAAACATTCCTCAAGTTTGAATGTTTAGTACCATACGTACAGTGTCCTCTCTCTCTCTCTCTCTCTCTCTCCACAGTATCGCCTCAGATTCACATATAGTAACCGAACAAGACGCCAGACGTCTGGGGAGTGAGGGGGGAGGGGGTGTGAGTGTATAGGGTTGCTATAATGGGCTGTAGCAGAAGCAACCAGAACTGGTTGTTACTATGGAAGAAGTGGGAGGAGGGTTGAATATAAGTCCTACTCGTACTAGAGGCCATTGCTTACACTCCTGAAGGTTAACGAAACCTGAAAGAAAGAAAGAAAGAAAAAGTGTAAGGCGGCTCAAGCCATTACCGGTATGATGATGATACACTATCGAAAAGGTGAGAATTCTGGTTCATTGGTATAATGGTGAGAGTATCTATCTTAATTATCTATCTATCTATCTAGCGATATATGTTGTATGTGCGACAGGCTATGTATGTGGACATGCCCAAAAACCAACACAATTTTTTTTTTAAATACGAAAAACTTTGGGTTTGATATGTGCATAGCGTCACAGTGTGTGTGGAAAAATCATGGTATTGGGAGCTTTGTTCTAATTATTTACCCCCTTTCCTGATTGTATATTAGTATATATAATAATCTAATATAAGATATATGTAATTATAATAATATATAGATATAGGATATAGAATATATATATAATATTAGTTTTTTTATAATATAATATTATATAATATATCACCGCAACTATTAATCTTGGCACTAGGCCTACCCGAATCACGGACTTACTCGTAACTATTACGAGCTACTGTATTTGTAGAGAACAGTGCCATTGTTTAATTTAGAAATAAATGTAAAGAAGTAATTCAATTTTACCGTAGAAGATATTACATGTGTTATTTATTCCTCGTTTATCTAGTATTCCTCATTTATCTGAATTTGTACGATCAACTTGAGAACGCGAGATTCCTTGAAATGAAACAAAACCCGTTTAGCATTTGTTTAATGCAAGATACAAAGAAATTTTGAAAAAAAAACACGAAGTTTCTTTGCAAAGGACTTTTCGAAATTACCTCCATCTTCTTGCCAGTGTCGAACGCAGCAAGCCTCATCAATTGGTAACGACCCAATTCGTTCAACGACTCGTTAGGCGAGTTACGTAATTACATCACCCTGTCGCTGCTGCGGCGGCTGGTGCTGCTTCGTCAGGTTGGCCAATCTAATACCCGGGACTCCTTTGCGAGTCTTCCGTGGACATTGTTTGTCCCTACCCTGGTTGAAGTAGCCTGCCGGTCAGCTGCGTCCATTGCCGGGAAGGTAAGACATTATATGTGAATGAGCATTTGGAATTGATTGATCGAATGAAGGATTAGGTCAATGGCTCTGCCTTCTGAATTCAGCGCAGAGGGAATGTTGAATGCTTTAGGGGTATCAGGGATTAGGCTGATGGCGTTACTTTTCATTTTCGATGCAAAAAAATATAGTATGCATGTGGAGAATGGCTATAGGCGTACATTAGAGTATTGGAATATATTATATTGGATGGAACCTTTCATATCATTTAAGTAAAATTATGTGAAATATAATATCGTTAGAATGGTTTCCTGAACCGGGGAGGGAATTAGGATGTCTGAAAAGCAGTAGTAGGCCTATACGTGCCTTACTACCTATGTCTTGATTTTGTCACTATTTTTCATTTGGTAATCATTTGAATTTTTTTTTATAGTAACTTGAGCGAATTAAGCTTCTTTTTTTTCTTTTTTTTTCCTTTTTTTTTTTTTTTTCTTTTCAGCCTAGCTAGGCCTAACCCGAGTAGGAAGTTGATTGAAAAGTTGTGTTTAGTCCTAAAGAAATTAGTGGTTTTATAGACCCGAGTAAAATTATATCGAGTTGAAGGAACTGATACTTTTAGGCTACCTGTGTCGGTTGACTCGTTTTGTTAATTTTTGTCAAGGTGTAGGCCTTCGTAATATATGAAATAACTGGATTGTTTGGATACTAGTCACGTAAAATTCATCATAGGCCTAGGCCATAGCCAGTACTGTATTTTGAGTTTAAGCATAAACATTTAATTGCAGATTGTTATATAGTTTCCTTTGCTTGAAATTTAGTTTCTCACTAACAGGATTTTAGTGATCTCATAATTTAGATATTTTATAATGGCTTAGCCTGACAAATACTGCCTAACCTATCTGTGATGTGCTTTGGCTTACAGTATCTGATTTTGCCACCATAAACTTGTCCAATTCTTTATCAAATTGGGCATGACCTGGCTAGGTTAGCATTTTTAAAACCATACTGTATACAGTGATGCCTGGCTTTACCAAGCATTCACAACTAGACCTGGTTCGCTCAAACATTACTTAGCTTAGCCAGATTGTGGTTAGGCCGTTATTGCCAACTTTAATGTAACCTGATATAAACTCCTTGGCTAACTTAAGATGTGACATGGTTTGTCCCATTGACCAAATTTGGCGAAGGGTTACATAGCCTAACCAAACGTAGTTCTGTCGCATTATTTTGTGAGCAGTGATCTAGCCTAGCCAGCATAGCCAAATTTATTGATTGCTTGATGTTATGCAACTCTGTTGTGTAAACTATTCGTGACCTTGCATAGGCCACCAAAGGTTACCTATAGTGTGGTATGTTTTGACAATTTCCTGATATTTGCCTACATTTGTATATAGTTAATTGGGACAACTCTGTTTTAAATGACCTTGTATTATCTGAAATATTTGGATATGGGCTAATTATGTTTAAAAAATTATGACCTGCAATAGGTGAATGTAAATTTTGTGAACTACTACTGGTTGCTTATACTATTGTTTTACGGTAGTAGTTTGTGACTTAGAAAATTAGAATTCTGTTGGAAATAGTGGTTAGCCACATGTAAGTTTCAACAATAGGAGAGCATTGAGTAGATTAATGCAAAAAAATTATGGTGCGGAGTCATACCTGTCTAGGGGAGTTATCAAACATTAATTGAAGTAATGACTGCAACCTAACCTAACCTCACACTTTACGAAAGTTGTCGGGTAATATCTCGCCATCCTCCGTAGAACCCTGCCTAACCTGACTTAGGGAGAATTAATTATTTGCTTGCTCGCATTTTTTGGTTATTGTTTCCTCAAGTTTTATCCCCGTAAAGCATTCCCAGACCCTAAGACTGATCTGTCAGAACTCCCAAAATGAAGTGTATAAGTGATGCAGATGAAGCCTTATGAAACACTTGATCTGTACACATTTGCTATTTTTTATACAGATCATTATTTTCTTGCTATTTTTGTGGACAGGAGTTCCAAATTTTTTTTCTTTCTTTGTCTTATGAATTTGTCTTCAAGAAAGGGTGATAAAATACACTCCATGATATGCCAATGTACTCAAATGAACTAAAACAGTAAATCTTACATGTTTAAGTTATTGATATCCGACGAGTTAGAAATTAATTTTTAATGTAAAGTGTCCATATGTTATAAGTCTCTCTCGTTTTGTGATGCATAGTGCCAATAGAGTATCACCAGCTTAAAATTACATGTTTTTATACATGTAAAACTGTATTTAAAGCTGACACATGTAAGATAAACCAAATACGTAGTTGTTTAGTAAGTTACATTACAAATACTGTATGCAAATCATACTTGTCAAAGTTTCATCTTGACAGGATACTGTTGGTTTCAGAGTTTTGACAATTTCCTTAAGACTGGTTTCTCACTCTGGACCCCTCAGTGAAAAGTTAGTTTAATGGGTTAAGTCATTTATGGTAAATTACACTTGTAAATCCATTTCACACACATTTATCGTTGACTTTTTAGCATTGAAAGTCACATACGTCGCAGGTAACTCAAATTGCTGAGAAATTATCATGCAGTACTTTACAGTAATACCCTGTTAGTTTTATTATAAGTGCCATATTCATTACATGTAGTTATTCTGATCATTATCATAAATGGGTAAATTCTAACCAACCTTCCCCCTAAGTTTATCTTTCAACCAGCCATAATCAGTATGGTAATTTGTAACTGACATGAATATGTAGACAGTTGTTAACACATCTCCAGAAAGTAAATAGATTGGCCATTATGACAACAAAATGTTCATACAGTAATTTCTACCTCTCACCAACATATCTTGTAATTATAAACATATTTGCAGTGAAGTCTTATTGAAGAGAGTAGGTGATATGTTTGACAACAGAAAATTATATATTGTACTGGAAAAAGTCAGGTATTTTCACAAACTTGTAGGTACGATACATACACAATACAGTATAACATAGTAGAATTTTATCTTTACCCTTTTGTTGTATACAAAAGGTTAAAAATATATATATTTTTTTAAATTACAGCAAAACTTTACAGATAAGAGGAGGGAGTACCCTGGTAAAGTACAATACTGCAGTGTAGGTCAGGTTAGGATAGGTTATGTATTAATCACCAATAAATTAATATGATTGGCCCTTTTTTTATGCTTTAGTTTGCAGTGTAGCAGGCTTAAATGTCCTTATCCATAGCCAAGCATTATCCCAGTAAGGTATCCAGTGCAACTTGGTTAATTTTTTTTTTTATCCATCCAGATGAACATCTAATAGGGTGCTTTGGTGTGATCCCATAATATTGATGTAGATCAGGCCTTTATGCTTGAAAACCTTTTGCGAGTCATAATTTAGTGAACGCAAGTCCAATTGAACCCCAAATGAGAAGTCCCGTGTCACCGGAGTTGAAAAACTTATTGAAAGATAACTTGTTTACTTACCAGTCTTCAGATTATCCACTCTTTACTTACTTGGATGGTTTGGACCTACTCTGTCCTGGGGAAGCTTTAGCAAAGACATTCATGAAGGTTTGGCATTTTGATATCCAATACATTACTGTTTATGGGCATGCATTTTATTCAAATCTTAAGAATAAAAGTTATATGCCTTAGTTTTCAAACAGACCTTTTGCTGTTGTAAAGCCAGAAAGAAAGAAGCACCAGCTTTTTTTTTGTATTTCTTTTAACGGGATACTGGATTTTGTTGTGCTTTGGTGTGCAATGTTTTAACTACTACCTCTTAGTGTAACTGTAGGATTTTGCCTTAGTTCCACCTTTAGATCATTATACTTATTTACCTTGATTGTCTGGATCCCTCTGTATTGCTCTCCAGCACTCCACTCTCTCTCTACACTGTCTTGAGCACTTTGACCTTAAATGCGTCTGTGCCTGGTTTGTCTGCCTGAATTTCATTAAAGCAAAATCAGTTTAGGACAGGTCATGTAATTTTACTTTGTGAAAGGTAAACTATATTGTTTGTGCTTGGATTTTTGGTGTTTTATTTGCAACTTGAACCCTTACAATAGTTACTACGTATTGTAAATACTGTACAATTGTAAATACTGTACAGTTGCTAGCTACATTGCATACCTAGAAAAACATTGCTTTGTCATGATTATGTTGAGGCTGCAGACATTGAACAGCTGGCTATTTTTACTAGCTGATATTCAATGTAAAACTTATAACAACACTGATAAGTTTAATTAGCGGAACTGTATTTATATTTGGATCTGGCCACTGATTCAGCGATTTGCATTTGCAGTAGACACTGTCTTTTTAGTAATGGGACGTACATATTGGGTTTATTGAATATTTTTTTTAAGTCCTTATGATTTATTTGTGAAGTGAATTGATGAGTAGGAGTAGGTCTAGCAGTTGCAGTTCATAAATGAATTTTTTATTTTATTTTATTATTTTTTTTTTTGCATTCATTGTTTCCCTTACTCTTTAAATTAGCCCATCTTTTGAGACTTGTACTATTTTCATCAGTTGCTTAGACCATAGTTAATATTAAAACCTGTCTTATAATAGCTGTTAGTAAATTGCAAAGGAGATAAATCATCTGTTTTCAGGCTAGTTAAAAAATCTTGGAAAATTATCTTGCCTACAGTTTCTCTGCCTAAGATCGTATGCACTGATGTAATTGACCGTTTGGCAGCGTAACGGTTTTAAAGATTTTTTTAAATTTTCCAATAAGTTGTTGCTTATATGGTAATGCCTTCAGGCCTTAATCATGATTGGTCTCCCAACAAATTGCTGACCAGATCCACCGTTGTAAAACATTACTTGTGGGATAATCAGCATTATAGCGAACTAATGACTTCAGTCGCGTGTATACAAGCAAACTAATTTTTTCTCTGAACCATGTGGAAAATTAAACTAATTGTAATGGGAGAAAATATTTTGCACTCTTATCCAAACCAGAGGTGGAACGAAAATTGGTCCTATACAATATCTTGAAAGGTATGCTCTCCATTTTTATTGCGTTTCCCGATATGAAGTCCCGTGTTAGGCAGGATAGTAGAAGCTCCGTATTTACAACTCATCCACCTCCCCCACGCCCCCCCCTCCTCCCCATTGCATTATCCCCACCTGTGGAGGAAAAAGAGCCCTTCGCAACAAGTACTAATTTCCCTCGAGGCTGACCAAGTTTTTATCAGCCTTCAGTGGATCGCCGGTTCACCGGGAGAGGACGATACTGCTTATGTGCTGTCTAACCATTTTGTTACCATGCCTACTAGACCGATGACTTTGGATTTTACCCCGTTCGTAGTGCGCATGCGCGCTAATGCATTTAAAGATGTATTAAGTGTCTAGCATCCGTGTGCCACTTAGAATTTGAAGGTTGAACGCCATCTTGGAGTTTATTGAAGCATCAGGAAAGTTTTTTTTTTTCAGTAAAGCTTACCTCATTACATTTGTCGTTCCTTCGACAAGTTTATTTTTTAAGGAATTGTAACAGATTCGTCGTTGGTTCCTTTGAATTACAGTGCTTCAAAAAGGCTCTGTGGCTTTTTTTTATATATAAATCACAGAGCATAAACAATTACTTGCTATAAGTGTATATATATTATGAACTCTAACCCTCCATTAAGCGATGTCTAGTAAAGCTCACGTATGAGTTCGTGTGTAATGGTTGTAGTAGTAGCAGCACCAGCAGCATTCGTTCATTCACTAAATCGGTTTGATCATCCATTGGTGTTTGTTTGGAGGGCCAAGTTTTATGTCATCCTGGCCACTTTTTTTTGTTTCTATCCATCTGTCGAAACTTAGTTTTCTTTGTCGTAACTGGTTCAGTAGATGCCCTCAGGGTTTTCTTCTTTTTATGATGATTCGCACCTTTTTAGTCCCAGCCCAGCATCTGGAATAACCGGTAGGCCTTGTGTTCCTAGTTGTATTCTGGTTCCATGTTTAGGCTTGTGACATTCATATAACACAGTCATGGTGTGTGTTTAATGGCCAGGGAAGTAAATTTGAGACAGAGTAGGACTTAGTCTTCAGAATATAGTAAGTTCGCCTCATCAATTATAGTTTTGTACCGCTTCGCAGTTTTTTTTTTTCAGCTCTGTATTCATTGTTGATTGTCGATGGTTCATCTGTGATGTAATGGTGATGTCAAGGAACTTCCCTCTAGGGATTACATATATTTTTTTTATACTTACTCTGGTTATATGGGTCAGTGTCTGTATTGACTGGAATCAGACCATGTGTAAAGTTAGTTCAATTGAACACTCCCCACTGGAAATATGACCCTTATTCTCACTTTTAAGTCTACTTGGCCTGCGTTTGAGGCCACATTCTCAAGATCTTGCTTGTTAGTGGGGTCACATTTGGTACTAAATTCAGATCTCTCCGAATGAATTTATACTTCTAAGTCTATTTACAAACCTCCTTATGATGTACAGTATTTATTCCCCTGCGCGAATATTTTATGTCAATGGTGACGTTATACTTTTAAATAGTTAAGCCTTTCGTCAAGCGGAGGAAGCTTGTTCACGTGTCAAGTTCAAGCTCATCAACTGAATTTTTCAGATAAACTATAGGAAGTCTGTATTTGGCGACCTTTTATCTTGCTGGTTGATAACCGCATTCCTTTCCTACTCGTATGTTGGTGTCATCTTTGACAGTTTGCTCTTCCCATGGTGTGCTTTCCCCTCCGTCCCCCCCACGCCCTTGGCTTTCTTGCCGCCCTTGGGATAAGAGCAGGAGATGACCTAAGTATTTTAGTGTCTCACCCAGAGGACGAAAATACTCTTCCTCGTCTCAGAGTGGTCTTCGCCGGAGAGGAACTGCTGCTGGAACGGTCTCTTGTCCTTCCTGAAAGTGAGAAGACACTTCGTCGTGATCATCCGGGAGACTAGTTTTTGTCGGCCGTTGATGGAAGACCGTGAGGAAAGGACGCCTGCTGGGGGACACCCTTAGTACTAGTACTCTCGTTTTACCCCTCCCCCCCCTCGCAGGACTCTGATGTCCCTTCTCTTTGTTTAGTTTTTCTCGAACTGTCCCAACGTTCGATGAATAGTTGCATTTAGTTTCGTGCTGTGACCAAGTAACTACGTGGTTGTGGGAACAATGGTTCGTGATGCGTAATAAGATTTGTCAGTTGCCAGAAGCCGACGTCAAGTATTTATTCTTTTTCATTACTTCCTTTATTTCTGTTATAGAATTTGGCGCTTGAACAACGTCATTGTTTTATTTTGCATTTGCGATGTCACAGTTCGTTCGTGACCTTAGAAGCGGTGTAACTGGGAAATGACCAGGTTACAGCCTTTTTTGTTACCGTGTTTGGAAAGGTCAATTGGTTCTCCTTAGGCTTATGATACTCAACGTGGTGGGAAGCTCGTTGGGACGCAGTGGTTAGTACCAGCCCCTCGGGGATCAAAGTATTTTATATACACCCGTTTCTATAGTGTGTGGTCGTCAAATTATCATTATTAATTAATAAACTATCTTCGTGCGGCCGTTTACTTTGCATTTACCATAGGTGTTAAATTCGTACTATAAATAAATAGCACCTCTGCCCCTTGAAGGAAGCTCGGACCGGGTGAAGCGTAGATCACAAGCCAAAGTAGCAACGGTAAACCATTTTTTCTTAGAACTCTGGGATCTGTATGTCATATTGACGCGGAAATGTCAGGTGGTGCGTGGTTTTTAAAAAACAAGAGAGTTAGTAACTCAGTTTAGGGTGCCATTATAGTATGTGGCCTACCTTTTTTATTCTGTTATAGTATATGGCCTACCTTTTTCATTGTTATAGTATGTGGCCTACCTTTTTTGTTCTTTTAGTGTGGCCTACCTTTTTTTGATTCTGTTATAGTATATGGCCTACCTTTTTCATTGTTATAGTATGTGGCCTACCTTTTTTGTTCTTTTAGTGTGGCCTACCTTTTTGATTCTGTTATTGTATGTGGCCAACCTTTTTTAATGTGGGGCCTACCCGGTTGTTAGCGTAGTCTCGTGTTATCTTCACAACACATGGAAAGGGAGAATCTGTTATTGTTTAACAAAATAGATGAAATACACGGAGCCATCTTTCCATACAGCTAAAGTATTTGCTTTATACAACGTGCTGCTTGTATGCAGCTAATATTTTACTGTACACGAATCTAGGCATCTCTGTACCCCTTTATATAAATGACCAGTTAACACATTCACACTGAATACGAGAAAAATATAAAAGTAAATGTTCACAACAATACAAAACTCCATAAATAATAAATCTTGTAAGTCCCAATTGAATCTGTGGACTCATTTTTTGGTACCGTGTGTGTGTTTTTTGTTTTTGCGGCGGCGGTATAAATTAAAGGACCTTTCACCCACAATTGCAAAAATCACCAAGTATGTTATTTCCAATGCTCCTTGTCATAAAGTTTAAGAGTGAACGGCTGTACAATAGTCAGACGGACATGAGCGTGATCCAGACTTAATCGAATTTTGATTCTTGTCCGATGAAGGGCAAGAGAGAATACATGTTTTAGACAGTTAGCCATTTTCTTGTGAGGTAGCTGCTTCGTTGGTAAGTAAGAACTGTCAATGTCATGGTCACTCTGGTTTTTACTTAGATTTAGACTAGTGGAGCCAGGGCAGCGCCATAGAGGATATTAGAGAAATATAGCATAAGGCATTGTGATATACAGATGCTTTCTTAGCTAATATTTTTTCCCTTGTGCAGACGCTGCATGGAGCGTCTACACTTCAGATATATCTTACTAATATTACAGCGCTTAGATGCCTTTGCTTTTTCGTTGCATAGAACCAGTGGTTATTCAGCAACGGGACCAACGGCTTTAAGTGCCTTCCGAACCACGTCGAGAGTGAACCTCTATCCCCAGAAATACAAATCTCTTACCACTCGGTGGAATGCCCTAGAATCGAACTGGCAGCCACCGAGGTGGCAGGCGAGAACACTTAGGCGCAATAGGGGCCTTTGTGTACATTAATATGAACGAGGTCTGGAACGTCGTGCATGGCTGTGTACGTAGATGATTTAAGTTTTGGAATAATTGGTGGCAACGTTGGGTTTGTACATTGTCAGTGAATTTTGCATATTTGGACACCTATTAGTCATCGTCAACCATTAGTTTGTTTACGGTAGTTTAAATTACTTGTTTTTTATGTAAGCGTTTTCAGTAAGTAATATTAATTGTTCTTAAACCTTTATTGTTTCCATGGTATTTTAGTTCTCGGGGCAACTTATTACCGGGTATTTTGGATACCATGTACTCAAAGGGTTTCCAAATACCTCTATTGTAGGGTTATGTCGAAATATATTTTCCATGTCCCCTCGTGTATTTATGCCTAATGGTGGTGTATATTTCATTTACTCATTAATTAGTTTGTCTACTTTGTTAATGAAACCTTTAACTGTTACAGCGAGTAAAACTGTAGACCATTATAGGAATTGATAACACGTAGGAATTGTTAACAGTAGACAATTCTTATATTTTCATAGTCCTCATATGAATGATCATTAAAATGTTATTACCTTGAGTGATATTAAAATAGTGACCTTGAGTGATATTAAAATAGTGACCTTGAGTAATGAATTAAGGTGACACTATGTGGCCACATTTCTCCTAAGCGTTATGGATCAGTGGTCTATTCAATCTTGCAACCTGCAGTTAGTCGAAGTGTTATTTTTCTGTGATATATTAATTTTAAATTGGTTTTTTTTTTTTATACAAGGGGAAGCTCGATAGAACTGTCACCTGTAGAGGAAATAGTATTTCATAATGAAGGAAAGGCAAGGTTACAGTAACTTTATTACTGATAGTAGTAGTAGTGATTGGGATTTGCCTTTGCAACGGCTCCTCTCCGACAGTCCATTTCCTTCAAACATCGCATTCGCCTTCATGCATCTCTCTCTCTCTCTCTCTCTCTCTCTCTCTCTCTCTCCTTCGATTATGCTCTGACTTCTCTTTAGTTGGACTCACGCCCCCATAAACCACAATCAAAACAGTTTTCTTCTCCTTCCTCCCCTCCCTCCCCCTCCCCCCCATCCCCCCCTCCCCTCCCCCTTCCCCCTCCCCCTCCCATCTCAGCTCTGTTCAGATCGACTGCACTGCCGAGTCATCGTCTCCCATCCTTGGATTCGTCCTTGTGTCATGTATTCCGTTCCACTAATTTGCTCACACCCTGCGTTGTGCCAGTTCCCTTCAGGCTTCTTGTTCTTCTTTAAAGTGTTTAATTTCTTCATTTTCGACTCTCTCTCTCTCTCTCTCTCTCTCTCTCTCTCTCTCTCTCTCTCTCTCTCCTCTCATGCATGGTGTTTCTGCTTCTCTTTACGAGTAAATGTCAAGCGCTTTCTCTCTCTCTCTCTCTCTCTCTCTCTCTCTCTCTGTCGGGTTTTATTTCTCCAAATTTCATCATGCAACTCTTAAAAGCCGTATCGTACTTCATTTAATTTAAATATATAGACGCGCTAAAACTGTTCTCGAATACTGAAGGGGCATATATAATATATATATATATATATATATATATATATATAATATATATATATATATATATATATATAAATGCTCCCAATCAGTATCGAGAACAGTTTTAGCGTCGTCTTAATAATCACCATCAAGGGGAAACCGTTTCGGTCTGGAGAAATCGAGAGCATTGAAGTTATATATAGGCTGCAAATGATCGTACACTGATGCATAGTGTCTACAATTAATTGATGTCTTCCTTTGTCTTCCATCACTGGATCTTGGGGTAACTTTTAAAAGGTTACTTGTTCCGTGTTATTAGTTCATTGAGAGAAATGTTGGGAGTAATTTATTCTTTGTCGTAATTTTTTGAGTTGAATAATTTAGTATTTTTATTATGTTCTTTGATTTTATAATGCATTCAGTGCAATTTTAAGCCTCGGGGATTTTTGCTGAATGTCCGCTATCTTTGTAGACCATTCTGATTTTTATTTCAAGGGCTTTTAAACTAAATAGTATAACTTACAATATCGACCAATTCGTGCAATGTTTCAATGTGCTCTCTCTCTCTCTCTCTCTCTCTCTCTCTCTCTCTCTCTCTCTCTCTCTCTCTCTCTCTCTCTCTCTCCGCAACATTTTTCCTCCTCTAGGCATGAGGCGGTCAACTATTTCGTTTTAACAAGTTGCAAACTGAGTGAATCTTTAGTCGTTCATCCCAGACGTAAACTGGTTTTAGTTAGAAATCGAAAAAAAAAAAATTACCACAGTAAGAAAAACTCGCTTTAGAGACAGTAAGAATCGTCTAGCATTCGTACCGCCCCTGTGGCCCAATGGATAAGGCATTGGCCTCCTAAGCCAAGGATTGTGGGTTCGAGTCCCACCAGGGGTTGTGGAATTCGGTTTTTCTAAAGTGGAGGAGGAGTAAATGTACTCCTAAGGTCTTTTGTTTCGTGGAAAGCAATAGATTACGACTCTAGTTGGGTAGGAACTAAGGTAGTTTACTTCTATTTGAGGATTTGATGCCTATTTCCACTAACGAATAAGATTACTAGCTTCATGTATGAATATAGGAACTATTAAACTATATGGTAGATTTATCCTGACTCGCGGATTTTTTCATATCTTACAGTTAAAAATTAAAAAAATCTAAACTGTCGGTTAAATCTACCGTTAGTGTAGTAATTATTATATTCATATATATGGCACTGGTAGTCAATTCTTTCTCTTAAATCCTCAGAGGAAGGACTTGTGCATTGTGTACTACTGACAACTAACGGTTTATTGCTTCAGGTGACTAGCGTATGTGCATAGTGAGTTATATTTATCTCCAGTTAGTAGGTAGTTGCTAGTAAACACGAAGAAAGACCCCTGCGCTGTCTTTGGTTCGGCCTCCAAACCTCAAGGACGACATTGCATACACACAACCAATAACCACATTCTTTGATAGTTGTATATATTCCCTCGACCCTCGACTCTAACGGAAGTCTCGTCGAAGTCTGCCGTCGTGAGTTCCCAGTGCTTTTGGATTTTTATGGTGTTATGTTTTAAATTATTCATTCATTTGTTTAACCGGGCGTGCTATGATTCGTTTGCTGCCTATAAAACCTTTGAAGGGGGGGGGGGGGTTGTTCTTTCAAAGTTCGCTGTGTTGGTCTCTGGAACGAGTAAGGGTAATTGCTGCATGAAGCAATGTAGCTTTTTTCGAATTGAAACAAATGCTTTCCTTCTATAATTTTGTTGTTTAAATAGATCACACGTTTTTTTTTTCATAATTTGGTGAATGGAATGTGTCAAGTTAATTGCGTATCGGGTTTGTGGCTTTATTGTATAGGTATATACGACTTGAAAAAATATTTTATAAGCCATATAAGACTTGAAAAAATATTGTATAGACATATAAGAATGTTAAAAAATATTGCATAGGCATACACGACTGTTGAAAAAAAATTGTATGGGCATATACGACTGTTAAAAAAAAAATTGAAGGAATATCATGTCTAGTTTGGAGTAATTATGAAAAAAAAACTCATTTATCGAAGATTTAGGTTTTAATAGCATCCTACAGTTGTTATATACGATTAGAAAATGAGAGAGAGAACGTCGAAATCCAACATGGAAATAGTGACCTTGAAAGCCAACTTACGTAGCAACGTGAAACCGTGCCTTTAAAACTTAATTATTGCAGGTGTCATGTGCAACGTTCCTGTTGTGGCCCAAGAGATAAGGCATTGGCCTGGGTTCGAGGCCCAGCAGAGGTTATATATATATAATTTTTTTTATCTTATCAGTAACATTTAATAATCATGGTTCGTTCGGTTTTCCCAGATAGGGTTTGATTATTCATTTTAATTAAACTTGGATTAATCTATATGTATATATAATATATATTATGTATATATGATATAATGCAGGTGTGTTTGTGTGGAGAGAGTGCTATTTGCAGACACCCCCCCCCCCTTTTTTTTTTTTTTTTTTTTTTTTTTTTTTTTTTTTTTTTTTTTTTTTTTACTGATGCGATAGCTGGCAAAACAAAATCTGTCTTCATTTTAAACTTGCGCCCCGTGCCTTCGTACTCGTGCTTGGAACAAAAGCACGCCGCACATGAGAGAATTGAAGGCAAAGTTTGAAGAAGTACTGTACACACACACACACACACACACACACACATTTGGAGAGTGTCACAATCGCTCTTCAGACAATGGGTCTCTCTCTCTCTCTCTCTCTCTCTCTCAACTCTCTCTCTCTCTCTCATATACACACACACACACCTACCTGCGAGTGATCGCATGCTGGCGAATAAACTCACTCCTCTCTCTCGCACCTCCTGTCCGTTAAATAACCAGTTCTTCCAATAATTTTCCAGTCGCAAGGTCGTTTTGGCTGGCTTGGGAGTAAAAAGAAACCTCTCATTATCTTTCAGTGCTTTTATCAAAGCGTTCGAGTAACTTGGACGTATTTGAATGATCAGAGGTTTGGAGGTTTTCGTAGGGTGGAATGTTTAAATTAAGCTAAATGCTCATAAAATGAATTTTTTTAAAATCGCAGGCTAGTGTAATAAACATAAAAAACCCATAAGGTACTAATCACCTCTTCGAGAGGCAAATAATGTTTAAGAAGTTAGGGAAAAGAAAAGTGAAGTAATTAGGAGAAAAGACTACCAAGGTCCCCTTAAAAGCCAGCTTCATTGCCCTGTATTATCATGTGGGTTCTTTATACTAACTTGTTCCAATAACCTACCCCAACCCCCCAAACCCTCACAAGACCAAAGCTTCGTACCAACCTTGTAACAGTCTAGACAAATGACTGTAAGGTCCTGTGAAAATACTCTGTATAATAGTTCTTAATTTTCAAGCCACCGAATATGTAATATTGCCGTGTCATTCTCTTAAGCATATTCCAGTGTCTTTCAGTTTGCTGCTCTTTTTTCCAAATTTATTTCGCAATTTGCAGCCTTTTTATTGGCATTATAAAAATATCAAGTGTATAACCGTGCCAAACTGTAATTTCGTTTGCGACAATTAAACGATTGAATTTGCGAATTACTATATATACGTGCAAATTATTTTTTAATAAACTAATACATAAAAATTGTTGTAACGGGGTAATATTTGGACAAATACTGAAACAGCATTTACGCCAGTATGATATTCGTCTGCATTTTGGCAAAATTTGCCCAAGTTTTAAATTTACTGGAACAGCAGCAAGAGAAGAGGCCGAGTTAGTTTGACAGGTCTCGGAATTATTAACGATTTAATTTTCAAGAAGAATTTTTCGTAATTAATGGGGTGTGTTATGACAGGAAAGAGTATAAGTTCTGACAGGAGAATGAAATAATGTCGGAGTAAACTGGTTCAGATGAAGGTCCAGTCCAGTAGGGCACGTATATACTTACAAGAATCTCGACACTATTGTTTACTGACAAATCCACCAATCAGAACTTTTTTTAAAAAATTAAGACTTAAAAAATACAGAATTAAGACGTCATATCTTCGATCCTCATGATACCATTGGAATTTGATTCAATGCAAAATTATTGAAGCGCCTCAGTGGCGTGGTTTAGTATGGTCTTTGCCTGCCACCTCGGTGGCCGCGAGTTCGATTCCTTGGCATTCCATTGAGGTGTGAGAGATGTGTATTTCTGGTGATAGAAGTTCACTCTCGACGTGATATGGAAGTCACTTAAACCCGTTGGTCCCGTTGCTGAATAACCACTGGTTCCACACAACGTAAAAACACCATACACAAACAAACGATATTATTGAGAACATGGAAGGCTCCAAAACCTGCATTGGATTTACATTCTGGCTCTGTAAATTGTAAATCTGTACTTAGTCTTTATTGACACCATTCGTTGGCTGTATATGTACCCACACCAAGTATGTAAACACCTGGTCTGGATAGTAATAGACACAACACGTTTTATTAAACCCATTCAAACACTAATGGGTAGCCAGTGTAACTCAGGGGAATGGGGTATCCCGCGGTACAACACAATTTATTATTAATATTATTATAGTATGAAAATATTGATATCAGTCGCTTGATCATATTAAGAAAATTATTAGCTTAATTTCAATAATACCATGAGTGTACTCAGTGGGCTTGAGGGCGCGCACGCACGCACTTGCACGCAACTGTGCGCGCATGCCTTCTCGTGGTTTTTTAAGTCTACCGGCCATACTCTTCGACACTTCAATTATTTCAAAATCCTGCATTCCTTTCGGCCATTGTAGTCACTCCTCGTGAGTTTCATTAATCTCTCTAAGTTTTGCAAGTCATTGCTTTCGTTCCTTAGAAAAAAAAAAAAAAAAAAAAAAAAAAAAAACAAAAAAAAAAAAAAAAAAACAGCCCCTGAACCTTTATTGTGATTTGTGTTAAGACACCTTGATGTTTGTTTCATTGCCTGATTGCTGCCTATAACTTTTATGTAAAGGATTTTTTTTAGTATTATAAAGCAGTTGTCCAGTTTTCAGAAAATATACTATAATTGAAATTACGCCAAGAATTACACGATTAAAAACGCATTGTGTAAGTAATTGTGTGCGTGGAATGCCCATTAATTATGGCTGTTTCTAAAAAGAGAAAATTATATGCTATCAAATCCGCAGTTAACTTGATTTTAAATCCTTTCGTTTCAGACTTAATTTTATTAATGATTGTTTTAAGACTTATTTTCTGTTTTAAGACACTTTTCAATTATTTAAGATAGTTATATTTTAAGTATGTATTATATTATTTCATGTATTATATATATATATATATATAATTATACATATAGAGAATTATTCGTAGATTACTTAAGCACTTGCCATGAATAATGACCTGTTTATTACAGTATTCCTCTTGAGATATATATATATATATATATATATATATATATATATATATATATATATATATATATATAATATATATATATATATAGTTTTATACATATATAGAAATTTTTATTTTCGTAGATTACTTAAGCACACTTGCCATGAATAATGACCTGTTTATTACAGTATTCCTCTTGAGTTTTTCTTTTGTACTTGAAGATTTCACGTGAAAGCTTAAGCCTCCTTTTAAATCAACCACCTGTGTGTCTTTGGCTTGTCCGATGGAGGTAATTTTAATAAGGTAACCGTTGGAAATATACGCGTAGATACCGTAGATTTTAACAAGTTCCGTTTCTATCCTAACGGTATAATGCAAAGTTACCGTAATTTCCTTCAAAATTTGTGTGATATATATATCCACGCAAGGTGTGAGTTCCTGTTATGCTTGTCTTTAGTTAAATCTTGCCGGGAATTCATTTGGATAAATATTTGATTCCAATGTGGTCTTTTCTTTGAAGTTTATTTTTGATTAACTAGATTAATTTACTAAATAGTGAGTCAGTAGGAGTGGGAACTTGATTAGAGTACGTTCAAAATACCGTAATTAAGGTATCGTAGTTGTCGAACATTTTGGTTGGTTAAAATAGGCACAGTGATTTAAGGAACCTGAGTTAGCTTTGTCGAATTTTAGAAAGCTTTATGAAGAGAGAGTAACAGGTTGTCAATAATAATTCACTATCTCTATCCATCTATCTATCTGTCTATCTATCTATATATATATATATAATATTATATCATATATTATATATATATATATATTATATATATATATATATATGTAATTAGAATCATTTTTTGAAATGTGAATCACTGCGTCCTTGAGATGGAATGCTTCTCGTCTGAACTTAAAGGGAACGGTCGTCATAAGTCACGTATTTTTCTCTTTTATTGTTTTAAAAAATTCTGTATTAATATTCCTTGGTCTCATGCAGTTTTTAAATTCCATTAATGTGTTATATAATGCAACTCTCTTCATAATCGTTCACTATGATGATTTTGTATTTGTCCATGAATGTTTTCTTAATTTTAAATTAGATATAAAATCTCTCTCTCTCTCTCTCTCTCTCTCTTCTCTCTCTCTCTCTCTCTCATATTACTATATCAAGATATGAAATTTTATTGTTTTGTATTTTTCCATGAATGTTTTAATTTTAATTAAATTAGTAAATATAAAATTCTCTCTCTCTCTCTCTCTCTCTCTCTCTCTCTCTCTCTCTCTCTCTCTCTCATTACATATATTAAAATGTGAAACTGAAGTAGCACCATATTATAATTTTTTTATGTTGAATATAACTGGAATTCCATTTAGTGTGATCTGTCTCAAATTATTTCACGTTTCGTAACTTGATTTGTATAGTAGTGGAATTCCTGTCTGTATTACATATTGGCGCAACCATTGCGCAGCCTTCTGAGGCAGAGTAGTGGGCGTGTGTTCGTGTGTCGGTGAGGCGTATGACGTCATGGTCGTCACACGCCGCCACCTGCTAGTGCTGCTGCTGCTGCTGCCTCCCTCAGACCTGGCATGTTGAGCGGCGACTGCCAACCGTCTTGTCAGTTGACTAGTGGCTGTGGTGGGTTGAGGACGCGACGCGGCAGACAGGCTTTGAACACACGCACACGACTCTCACTTCGTACTGATCTCCTTTAGCCCCCGACACTTACTCTTGCCTTCTGCCCCACAGAGCGGCAGTGTGGCCAGCGCTGAAGAGCTACTTCGCATCAGAATGGAAGGTCTCCTCAACGTCGACATGGAGGATCAGAGGTTTGCTGTTCTCAGCTACGAGCAGGTGCGTCAACTGAATGATTTGTTACACGAGGTGGTGCCCATACACGGCAGAGGAAACTTCCCCACGCTGGAGATCCGATTGCGGGACTTGATCTGTATGGTCAGAACTAAGCTGGAAGCTGATTCCATGACAGTGCGCGACATTCGCATCAACGGAGGTGCTGCATCCCACATTTTGGCCACGGATTCCGACCAGGCCTACAACGACCTCGACCTCATCTTCGCCGTGGATCTGAGCACGCCGCGCAACTACGACCGCGTGAAAAATGCCGTTCTCGAAGTGCTGTTGGACTACTTGCCAGAGGGCGTGAGCAAGAAGCGAATGTCGTCTTGCTCGATGAAGGAAGGCTATGTCAACAAAATGGTGAAGGTGAATGACACTGACCGATGGTCACTCATTTCTCTGTCCAACAATGGAGGCAGAAACGTCGAACTCAAGTTCGTCGACAGCATGAAGCGCCAGTTTGAGTTCTCTGTCGACTCCTTCCAGATCGTTCTGGACTCCATCTTGCTCTTTTACGACTGTGCGGAGATGCCCATGAGCGAGAACTTCTACCCAACCGTAGCGGGCGAGAGTGTGTACGGCGATTTCAGCGAGGCCCTCTATCACCTGCAGAAGAAGTTGATAGCCACGAAGAGCCCCGAGGAGATTCGAGGCGGTGGTCTGCTCAAGTACTGTAACCTGATCGTGAAGGACTACGAACCCGCCCGCCCCGAGGAGATCAAGACCCTCGAACGATACATGTGCTCTCGCTTCTTCATAGACTTTCCTGACGTTCAACAGCAACAGACGAAACTCGAGGCCTATTTGTGGAACCACTTCGTCGGGGAGGACGAGGCGTTGCGTTACGAATACCTGATGGTTCTGCACCGCGTCGTCGACGAGTCCACAGTCTGCCTGATGGGGCACGAAAGACGCCAAACCCTCAACCTCATCGACGAGCTCGCCTGTCAAGTCTTCTATTCGGAACAGCAGAGATTATACGCCAAACAGCAACAGCATTGTAGTAGCAGCAGCTGTAGCAGTAGCAGTAGCAGCTCCACAAGCAGCACTAGCAGCAGTTTCGACGTACACATAGCACCTCCTCCTCCAGTCATCTATAGCAATGGGTATTACTATGCCCCCATCGTGCCAGCACCCGCGCCCCCACAGTCTTACACTTGCACGTGTGGGTGGTTGCAGTGCGCCTAGTGCACGTGCTCTGCCCGGGTCTTCTAAGGATGGGCATCAGTGCCCTCCGGAGTATCATGGCCCGTTCAGTGCCAACAGCAAACACCTGGTGACGTTATGGTTGTGCCCACCTTCTGACTGCCCAAACCACCCCTCCCCCCTCTGAGACTTTTATTGTGAAAAGGACTAGAGTAAGAAAAAGCAAACCTTTTGTGAAGGTTTTTTTAAGTAGTTGATTCAATCAACTCCCCCCTAATAATTTGTAGGTGACGGGCAGACGAGGTGGTTTCAGCAGGTGTTATCAAAACTGCTGGTGGCAAATTTGCAACAGCAGCAGTGGCAGGAGAGATTTTAATAGGGCTCTTATGCCTGTTTATACTGCTACTGCCCCTGCTGACCTGACAGCGAATCCTGCTGTTTTAACAACCTAATTGCCACTTGACTATTGTGATATGTACATGAGTGTGTTTCCACGCCATAGCCACGAAAAGAGACTATCATTATTTAAATAAAAATTAAAATGCCGTACGCCAGCCAAAGGAGTATTAAAATGTCAAAAAGTTGATGTGAGGAAGACTAACAGTTGAGGAACTGTTAAGTGTTGAAATGACATAAGAGAAAAAGAGCCCCCACGATCATGATCAGCACACACGCAAATAATCATTTTGCCGGCTGGAAGTTCGCCAGGGAGGATGTAGTTCGCTTCTTTGCGCCCCCTTTGCCCATCTCGTCATAATTGCAAGTCTCATTTATACCCATAACGACGCCTGAACGGTCGTGTTATTCATTCACACACAACAGTGAGTGAGTTTGTCTTGTCATAACTAGGAACTTTGGAAGCCTACGATGTGTTATCAGCCAGTTTGCACGAAGTACAAGAACCCGAGGTTACGGCTGTCAGAACGTGCACAATAAAGGGAAGGATACAATGGGAAAGAAAAGGGTTAAATGAAGCCATTCAGTGCCAGTAAAATGAACCATGTCGTTTTTAGTTATTTGATTCCGGTATTATTCAACCGATGTCGTAACTTGAAGTGTTGGAAGTGTTTTAAAGGTCGGTGCCAAAAAAGTATACCTTATTTGAGGCAAGTCTGTCAGTGTTGTTTAAGTGCTCACTCGCCCCCACCCTCAGCCCAACGTCAAGAGGCGCTGACACTCTTGAAGACCAGCTAAGAAAGGCTCTCCATCCACCGACAGCCTCAAGTATCTTACAACAGGAGGTGGTTTCCCCTGCAGCTACGCCTACAGGATGAGACTGACCTGCCATGACGTGAGGCCGCCTCCCGATGGGTGCACGAACGCCCCTGTCCACCTGTTTCTCATGCCCTGCGGAGGGGTAGACATGGTGTTTGTACAGGGGGGCATTGCACCCAGCAAGTCATAGGTGGAACAGCCCTTCATACTTCTGTCATGAGGTAAGCTAAGCACTAAGGTTTTCAGAATATAATAAGCCGATTTAGTGTATTTTTAGGTATATATATTGTATATGTTATATTTATTATATAATATATATATATATATATTTATATATTATATTATATATTATATTATATTATAAGGTAGAGGAATGAGGTACGTTGTTACTAATTTAAAAAAAAAAATTAGACTCGGCACTTTTGCATTCACGTATCTTTTTACCAGGTTTTTATTTAGATTGAATCAGTATCAAGCTAATAGTAATAATGTCTGTGTGCTTGCATTTATTAATTAAATGAAAGGGCTACACGAAAAAATTAAAGCCTTGATATTATGGTGCCAGTTTAGAGGATGATTGGGTATGTTTTTAAAAAGACGAGGTGTGTGTGTGTGGAGAGAGAGAGAGAGAGAGAGAGAGAGGCGTTTTACCACAATATTGATTGGAGGTGGTGAGACTCAAGGTCGGTTCAGTATTATTAAGCATTGCTCTCTTTGTTCACGTTATGGTAAAGTTTTAATTTCTGACAGTGATTGTAACTTTTAAGTAATTTTATATTTAATATGGAGGAGTAGGAGCCGTATCAAGGAGTTTTCTACACCACCAGTTTTGTTATTTGTGATTGTAAGATTTCTCGTGTGAGTTATGAACTTTCACACACATTCCATTGTATTCTCTCTCTCTCTCTCTCTCTCTCTCTCTCTCTCTCTCTCTCTCTCTCTGTTTCAAGTTACTCGTTTACTGAAAGTACTGTTGAGAGTTTGGATTTAAAAGGAAAGGTTATGAATTTTAGTTGTCTGAACTTTGTTCATCTTGCTTAGACTTAGAGAGGCATTGGATCAGAAGAGGAGGTTGTTGGTACATGTGATATAAAGGGCCAGGAGCACTTAGTATATAAGGAGGTAGCGGAAATGTGTGGAGAATTTAGACGAAGTGTTAAAAAATGAATGAATAAAAAGGTTGAAACGCGTTATATAAAATAGCAGGAAAGAGTGGGAAGTTTCGGCGAAGCGTTCCACAAATATCTCTCTCTCTCTCTCTCTCTCCTCTTCTCTCTCTCTCTCTCTCTCTCTCTCTCTAAGTGTTCCAAAGAAATTTTTTCCAGATTGTTAGGTTTTGTCGTTTCGTGACAGCTTGGTTTGGATGAGGAGAGAGAAAGTCTAAACAAAGAAGAAAGTGTGTGGGATACGGGCTGTTGAATAGTGTGTCGTCTTACCACCACACGGTCTGGCGGTGTCTTGTAGTGGGTCCATCCCAATTCCCGAGTCTCGTCCGAGAAAAAAAAAAAAAAAAAAAAAAAAAAAAATCTCGCGTAGCTGTCTGGCTGTCCTTTTCGTAAATTGTGAAAGGATAAGCTCTTGGGTTAACCAGTGGGTAATGAGCTCTTGAAGACTGTGGTTAGGCGATTAATTGTTGGGACGTGAGTTAAGGTAGATAATTGATATGTTAGTGTCTAGATTTGTAGTTATGCTCTACATCTAAATGTGTTTATTCAATTCTTGTTGTATCAATAGAGAATTAATAGGACTATCTGTACGACTAGTATTATTAATATATCTTAAGTAAAGAGGATCAGTAGGACTATCTACAGCACATGACTTAATATAGTATCTAAGTAAAGAGGATCAATAGGACTATCTACACCACATGACTTAGTCGGTAGGCTCTTTTATAGAGCTGCTGTGGTCTCGAGTCTTCGTGGTGAACATGTGTTGCAAATATAAAAGTCGAGTTAATGTGAAATTTGTTGACAGGCATTTTTCGTGTTCCCGGTGATACGTTGTGGATTTTCTCTCCCCCACCTGACTCGACTTGCTCAGTCTGCCAGACGGTTTTACTTTCACTCTTTTCTGCCCTAGTGAATAAGGAAGTAGGCTAGTTTAGTTGTCATGCAACGGCGGCTGTACTGTGTATTATTGACGGGCTCTCGTGGCGAAAGCCTTTTGGATAGTTTCCGTTGATACAGAAAGACTTGACAATGAAAGTAGTCATATATCAGAAGTATAATTATCGTGCTTGCTTTTCTTTTAAATACACTCCACTTCATACGGGAAATTGCACACAAATAGAGTAGGGAAACTGGATGGAGGTAGAATAGTATCTCGCTTTCACTTCAGACTGAAAATTGGTTTATTGATTATCCAATTAAGGGTGTGGGAAGTAGGGTAATATCCCCCTCCTTTACCATCTCGCTTAGCCTAGGTGACCTTTACCAATAACTGTTTGGGAGGCAAAGATCATTTCCTGGGCGAGAGATAACGATGGTTGGGGCGTTTTCTCTTCTTTTTGGGATGTTCACACAGTTATCAGTGTTGGTCATTTTAATAATTAAACTTAATATTTTCAGTTTTGAAATATGTTTTATGTGTATTCTTGCGGATTATGATGGGACATTTAAGTTCCCATCCCAGGCAGTCTTAGTGTCAGTATTAGTCGTTTTAAGGGATTTTCATGTATGAAATTTTTTGGCAAGGATGTAAAATGTTTTATCTTTGTATAAGTTCGCTTCTCAGGCTGGCATACTAGATCTCTTAGAAGGCGTCAACCTTTCAAATTACTAGACAAGCAGAAGACCGTACACTTAATGAGGAGTTTGGTAGAAAAAGAACGAAGGATGAGAGCGTACTGTGAGGAGGGTGTGTGGGAGGGAAGGCGGCCAGTTTTGTATTCAGGATGAGTGAGAACCTTTCATATTAACGGGACAGAAGGACGCGATAACAGCAGTGGCATCTGCCTTGTGTGGGATTTGGAGGATTCTGAATTACCCTTGTGGTGGTGGAGGAGGAGGAGAAGGGACGCTCAAGAAACGGAACTGGTGGACAGTTACGTCACTTTTTTTTGGGATAAGTTTTTTTTTTTTTTCGTGAAGGTTTTTATCGTTCTTTTTTATAGTTTTTTTTTTTTTTTGGGGGGGAGGGGGGATGGGAGTTAAGTTGCCTTTTGATTATGATAGGAGTTGGATTTCACATCCACTATATATATATATATCTATATATATATATATATATTATATATATGTATATATATATATATGTGTGTGTGTACATTATACAGTGACTCAGTTCTTAGTGAACGACTAAATGGAAAGTTAATTAAGCAGATTCTAGAAAGATCCTAGAAACTTTGGACTTGACGAAATGGAGGAATCTTCGTTCACGACGACGTGTAGACTACACAACCGTGCTTAGATGGGCTGTAGTCAGATTAAACGTCGGACAATCTCATTTGAATAAGCCGACACCAGTCATATAATGTATTTTTGTCACACATCGAAGCGACGAGGAAGAATGAGGTGTCATTAAGGGAAACCGTTAACTTTGTATATTTTTCAAGTTTGTTTCTTTTGGATTGTGTTTTAGCATGTCTCATTTTTCATGTTGGCCTTCGTGTTGGGTGTCGTATGGTTAACCCTTCATTGGATCCTGTGCTACTATATCTTTGGTCCTTTGGTATGTTTATTTTACTGTTATATAGTTGTTTCTTTGGATTGTTTTTACGCATGTCTCATTTTCAGTTGGCCTTCGTGTTGGGTGTCGTATGGTTAACCCATTCATTGGATCACTGCTGCTACTATATACTTTGGTCCATGGTAATGTTTATTTTACTATATTATGTATATATATTTTATCTAGTCTCTGAACCATATATTTAGGCTAGTCAGGTTTGTAGGTCTGGTGGTGGCGGTAGCATGTCCAGCAACTGAAACTGTATTCGAGCCCCGAAATGGACGAGGGACAGTACAGGGAAACAGCCCCCCCCCCCCCCACACACACACACACACAAATAGAATAGGGAATTTTCAACCCCGGAGGTAAAACCATTCACAAGAGAAGATTCCCTCCCACCCAGGCTGGTATATCGTATGTCGACAAATGTGACCTACTTAGCTTTGCAAAGTCTGGTGCCTTAGAGAGTTTAGACTCATGGGCAGTGTTGTTGTAATGAAAAAATGTTGCATGGTCTGCGACAATAATTTAGCGTTGAGGAATCCCTCCTGACTAGTATCACCTAGAGCATTTTTGTCTTAGCTGTGCATGATGTATTTGTAGCATGTGTGAATTGGGCCTAAGTAGGATGAAATTGGCTCTGTCATGTAACAGGTTCCCCAGTTTCATTTATATAGTTCTTGTTTGTTTCTTAATTGGAATTGTTAGTTCATCCCTTGTAAAAAATTTATCGATATAAGAATGATTTAACAGCAGACACAAGCATTGTGTTGCCCAGTACATGGTTATGAATACCATTCATAAGTTATGAATACCATTCATAACAAGTGGCTCTTGATGTACGTATTCTAATTACGTTGAATGGTGTAAATAAATACAATTGTAGATCAGTTCTGGTCCCCAAGTTATTTAAATACAAATATGATTATTTGTTGTTGCGTGCAATCACACATTGGTTTTGTAATGCTTTTGAAGCAGTGTGTAGGTTTAGTATCGCTCATAGGTAGCTTTAGTCTGCTGTATAGATGTTTTCTTGTATATCCGGTGTTTTGCTTGGTTGAGGGGGCTGGGGTTGGGATGATGGGGGGGGGGGGGGGGTGGGTTGTTGTTAGATTTGCAGACACAAGATAAAAGTAAAGGAAACCGCAGAGACAGGCTAGTCAAGGACTGAGCACCTGGCAAAAGCCTATTTTATTTGCTCTCCTCTCTCTCTCTCTTCTCTCTCTCTCTCTCTCTCTTCTCTCTCTCTCTCTCTCTCTCTCTCTCTCATCTCTCTCTCTCTGTCTCTCTCTATATATATATATATATATATATATATATATAATATATATATAATGAATTAAATAAAATGAATGAATTGCTTGCAAACTAGCAAATACCAGAGGAATCCAATGAAGGATATATACCGTACATTAATTACAACACTATTACTGGATGCTGGAGGTTAAATTTAATTACTCTTATGTCGTTTCCTCGTTACAAGCCATTCTCCTCACAGCTAGATGCACTTGACTGCACGTTAATTGGACCTTTTCAAGTGCATTCAGTTTAAGCTTGTAGACTGTTGAGAAAAATGTTCAGTTCCCCAACGAATTTACTTCGTATTTTTTTTCTAAAGTTTAATTCTCAGGCATCACTCCTGAACAACATTTTTGGGTTTGTCTCCCTACCAACTCATTCAACTTTAGGTTTAGTTAAACTGTTGTTATTGCGTAAGTATAGGCCTAGTCCAACCATGTCGAGTAGCTTAGGCTGTGACCTTGTGAGAGTTTGGTTCAGCAGCTATTATAGTGAAGGGCTTTGAAGATTTAGTGCTGTAAGTAATAGCTTCTTATTCTTCCTTTTGTTTCTCATGAAGTACTTTATTCCCAGTTAATTTCCTCAATAAAAACGATTTTCAGTCTTATAAGCCTTGGGTGTTTTGTAGCTTTCCTCATAAGGAAAGCATCATAACTTGAAGGCTTTCAACGTGAGGTAATCTCGAGATGTTTCCTACTGGTTCTAAATTTACAAATAGCCGGTAATGCTCGAAGCCATTATTAAAGTTTAGACGTAGCACTCTTCAAGTACCTGGTTGCGTGATTGTTAGCAGTACAGCTCTACTCATTTTGAATAGCGTACGAAATATCGGTCATGTAAATGCGTGTGAAAATGTTCTCGTGCTTCTGACGGACTGGTGTTCGTGCAGGTATCTCGTGAATATGCTGTAAATACTCTAGATTCGTGATTTTGGCACTTGTTTCGACGAGACATGCCAGCACCATTGGCTATGGAAACTGGCCCCCACGTGGTTGTCATGTGTATTCAGGTAGTCGGTTCATTCACTTGTTGCTTCCTTGTGGTTTATCTTGTCACGTAATTTGTCGTTTTTTAGAAGCTTATTTTGTTAAAGGTATTGTTTTAGATTTCTGGGTAAATTTTTTGTACACCAGATTAGGCCAAATTTAGTTCATTGCATATGAATATTAAGTAAAAATTTGATGGGACTTAATTCAGTATATCCCAAATATTACGAGCAATGTCCTTTAACGATTCTTATTTGAAAGTGATATGGAAAGGGGGGAGGGGAAAACTGGTATTTTTAACACTATGCTAGTTGTCTGAGAATGTTGGAAACAAGAAACAACCACGGACGGACCCTATACGAAGTTGCCAGCAGGGATTGGGCAACAGTATTGTTACCAGCTAAGAGTTTCTGCTAGTTTTCTGTTTCTAGTTTTTTCAAATGCTATTATTGGCTTGTGATTTGGAGGACGGAACATTTTTTGGGGGAACAATGGTAGTTTGCTTGTAGCTGTTTGTCATTACATGTATATTGAAGGTGTCTTTGATACGAATATTTTTTCCCTTTATCGCAAATAAAGTTTCTCTCAGAGGTTTTTCATCATTCTGTCATTGATGTAATTTGCAAAAGCCATTTCTACTTAGACCTTGATGGATCTGTAACGGTCTTGAATGAAATTTAGTCAAATAGAAGTCAAGCCTGTGCTGCGTGCTGCCGCACTCTTAAATATTGCTGCCCCTCGTACTTATCAAACTTCATTTCCTCTCTCTCTCTCTCTCTCTCTCTCTCTCTCTCTCTCTCTCTCTCTCTCTCTCTCTCTCTCTCTCTCTCTCTCTGTTTGTGTTTTAAAACCGATGAAGAATAATCTTTTCTTTACACTGGATTTTAGCTGTCTTGATCCAACCATGAATTGGAACACTGGATTTTTCTTATACTAAAGTTCTAATATTTCCGATTTGTGGAAGAGACAGAGTTGATAAAGAAATAAAGTTATTACGTGGACTTTAATTCAGAAAAAAATTACAATTTATCGTCGATTATATTTTATTTTTATTTGTCCAAAATGCAAAATTGGTGTTGAACGTCAGGTGTCGTCTTCTGAGAACCCGAGCAAGTCTGGGAGGGAGGTGTTTTCTGGTCGTTGTTCTGCCGTGTATAAATAGATACAACTGGTTGCTTGTCTCGATGGTCTTCTGCCGCCCGTTGTGGCGGCATTTGATTTAGAACCTTTCTGGGTTCTCTCGTTACAGTGTTCTGTTCAAGAGGAAACTTCGATCGGCTGGGTGGTGGGGGGAGGGGTGGAGTGCGGTTTAATAGTGTTCGAGATGGTTTTGCCTTTTTGGCATGTGATTTTGTCGTTCTCATTCAATTCTGTCTTGGTTTCTCATTCAATTTTACTTTAGTTTCTCATTTATCATTTATATTTCTTTTGCTTTAGTTGCTCATTTTTCATTTAATTTTTGTTTCCCGTGTAATTTTCTGTTTAATTTTGTCTTGTTTCTCATTTGATTTTTTCTTTTTCTTGTGTAATTTTGCCTTGAAGTTTCTCATTTAATTTCCTTTTACTGCTAGTAGTTTTAGACTTGTGTAAAGGCGTCATTGTTTGTTCTTTATCGTTGGAATTCCTTTGATCAGAAATGACTGTTTGTCAAGGCCAATAATTGAAATCATAAGTGGTTTTTAAACATTTTTTTGCTAGAGACGGCTGGCTGGATATTGCCTGGTGTGACAGTATTGACTAATTTTATCTCTTAATCACTATAACTCTCCCATCCCTCAACCTTCTGTGGGACGACACGGACCCCCATGTGGGTTCGGGTGGCTTAGGAACGCCTCCACTCTGGGGTGACTATCCTAATGACTTCACCATGTAGTGCCACATCGTGACACTACCCGTCAACGTCTTTGCTGGCATTCATATGCCCTGGACTATTTATATCTTATCACGCCCTCTCGTGTATTTTCCCTTGTTGATTTGTTAAGGGGACTGTTTGGTTTCTTAACGTGAACTACGATTGTTTGGCAGACTTGAAACACTAGTGTTTCTTTTTGAACCCTAGAAACACTGTAGTTCCCGTTGAACCTAAAGTATTTCTTATTACTGTCAATTTGATTTGTATGCAACTGCTACTTGCAACTCCGAATGGAATGTCCAAGTTCACGTGGTTAACTCTTACCGTTCGAAAGACTTCGACAGTCATGCGGTACTGGTCATGAGAAATGCATACTATTCGTGGCGATTGTTCAAACCCCTCCCTGGGAAATCAGATTGGTAAAGCATTCATACCAAGTTCATACCAGGGTGACACATCTGTATCTTGCCTGATGGTACATGTAGCTTGCATATTGGTCGTGAATATAAGTTGAAGTCGTACTGAAGCCTCTCATTTCCAGATTAAAAGTTATGTAAGCGTAAAATATAGATAAATTCCGATGGTACGTACATTATTTTACCTCTGGAATTTTAGAATTACGAATTTCTCTTAAAAAGAAAACTAGCACAGCTGCTTAATATCAAAATTAGAATTTTATCTGGGCGCAAGGAATGAGTCATTGTTTGTCTCCCGTCCCTTAAAGGGCGCATAAGTTATATACCCTCGCCTTTATTGAAGCACTTGGTACTTGTGTTGACTGTTGAAGTAATTGAACGTAGGCCGCATAGCCATACACTAATAAAAAGGCGGGTGGACCTGGTTTAGTGGATGTCTTCCTGTATAACGCCCCCCCCCCCCCCCCAGGCCCTATCTTCTATGTAATTCTCCCCCTCCCCCTAATCTCTTCCTTTCCCTCAACAGCTGCTCGGCGATCATGCGTTCTTAGCTCATCCCGTATACCTCTCTCTCTCTCTCTCTCTCTCTCTCTCTCTCTCTCTCTCTCTCTCTCTCTCTCTCTCTCATATCAAGTGTTCCCTCACACCATGCCCATGCCCCGTAGAAATTCCTGTGTACTGCAAGGGCAGTTATTTGGAAATTGATTTTTTATATCACTGAATTGGGTTACAAGGTTCGTCAGGCGATCTGTGTTCTACCTGAAATGAGATAAATTAATTTTTTAAAAGGGGGGGGGATTTTTTGAACGGATGAAATAAAGAAATCTGTCAACATTGAAAGTTTGCAACTACAAGAAGTAAAGCCAAACCTGTTGACGTGATGCAATTATCGGAAACTAACAATAATTACAGTTGACTGGGAAGTGTGTGTAATTTTCTGGTCTCCCTCCATGCACCCATTTCTACTATTTCTATCACGTGGTCGCAGTGGCTGTGTTGGAACTGCTCTGATGTTAGAGAGAGAGAGAGAGAGAGGGAGGTTGTACATACCGACTCTTAACCTCTAAAAAGAGTTGCGGTTGGATGGTATCATTAGAGATTCATTTGAAGTCTTTGCAAATTCATGTTTAGTGTACGGCAAAGGGGGACACTTTCCACCGGCGACCTTCTTGTAAAATCTTGTTTGGATATGTGTATATATATATATATATATATATAATATATATATATATATATATATATATATATATATATATATATATATATATATATATAATATATATATATATATATATATATATATATATATATATATATATATATATATATATAATAAAATTATGCTTGCATGCGTGTGTTCCCTAATAATGTATGTAGTTTTGGGTCGGGGTACAGACTTGGTGTTGCATATGTAGATACAAACATGAAATGTAGTAGATATCTGCCTTCGTGTAAAAGAAAAAAATAATCAAATAAAATTATCTGAGTGTTAAAATGTCCACCAGCGAAGGTGAGAATCTGACTGGACCAGTCCTCCTCCTCCTCCTCCTCCTCCTCCCCCCTTTAAAAAAAAGAAAAAAAAAAAAAAAAAAAAAGATAATGAAATACCCTCACGGTAAATTAACCCTTGCAAGGGAAAATCTATGCAAGCGCCCCGTCCTACAAGCTCTAGTTGAAGAGCTCCATTGAGTAATATTTGGCACGTGCAAGGACATCTTGTGGCCTCAAGATTTTGGGTCAGGTATGATCTCAGGACGTTTCTTGCGCGTCTTGGTCAAATTGTTGCTGTTGCTGGTAAGGTCACGAAGAGAGAGAGAGAAAATGTGTACACCCTACTTGTCGCTTTTAATTGCTCTTTTGCCTTCGTCTGTGGCTGGGAGGGATCAAGTATGGGGTTCCTGTACGGTACACGTGCTTTATTTATTTTTTTTTTATTTTTTTTTTTTTTACCTTGGAATGTGTGGTCAATGGCTGCATTTTAATTGTTCAGGCGTCTGCAAGGTGTGTGGTCAGTTTGCCTAACTGAAAGCAGTTAATCCCAGAGGTAATTAGACGATGTATTGTTATGGTCATTTTATGTTACCAGGCAAATCTTAGCGATGTGTTTAAACACTTTTATTTTTACCTTTCTTGAAAGCGCAGTAAGTTGGATTGAATGAATGAAAGTTGGAGTCTCCTTATGACTTGAATGTAGTAATAGCGTCGCCGTCACACTGCCGCTAATAAACTTCTTGTGAAATTGAAGCAACAGTTCTCAAATCAAGAATTTCTGGTGGAAAGTGAAAACGCGGCCAATGCTCAACTTACATGTCAAGGGTAACGTTCGAACTCGCTCTCCGCTTGGCCTCCCTCCTCAGTCCCCACCCACCTCCTCCACCCCCACCCTCCCCCACCCGTTCTCTGCTTACCTGCAGCAGCTCTTAGTGCTCTCACCCGAAACCCTATCGTCTCCTCCTCCACCTCCTCAGGTAATGTCCGTGGCAGTCTTGAAGTATAAATTTGTAAACTTAAAAACAGCTGACTCGAGGAGGCTTTCCTTCTGAGATTCTTTTGCCGCATGCATCATGTCAGGTTGTTTTTAAGTTACTTGATAATGTTGGTTAAAATATTTTTGTTAATGGAATCGTGGCTCTTGAATATTTATTATTTTAAGGACTTAACATGCTTGACACTTGAATGATTGGATTATTTATTCATTTATGCAGGGTTGGAAACTTGGAAAATAGAAAAGTGAGTCTCTCTCTCTCTCTCTCTCTCTCTCTCTCTCTCTCTCTCTCTCTCTCTCTCTCTCTCTCTCTCAATGCACAGATCTTGAATACATTTGTAAGGCCTATTTTCCAATCCTTTGTTGCACACCTGCCAACAGGACGATAACCACATGCCAACCGGTCCCCTGCTTTTGTTGAACATCGCTGTGTTCTCTTACGTAACCATAACGCAATAATCCTTGGTTCTCGGCGACCCCGGTTTTGTATGAATACTTTTTATACAATTTCTTCTTGCACGTGTGGATATCTGTTCTGCGCGGGAATTCGCTCGTGACCGCAAAATGTCTTAGAGTTGGTGCTTTGTAACTGCTTGCTTGGATGAACAATCAGGCTCCATGATTGTGATTTATTGTTTAATGGTTAAATGAATTGGATTTTTTTTTTTGTCCAAGTCGTTTGTTATTGATGCCGAAAGTACGATTGTTGAAGAAAAGTGGAAATGTTTTGTAACGTATGAGATTGCGTGGATGGCTTTGAACCCTGATGTTAGAAAGAGTGGGTTATTTGCTTAAGTTTTTCAGAGTATTGGTGAAAAAACAAAATGTTTGGTTCTTGTAATTTTTGTACATCAGTGCAAAATATGAAACGATGGTGCTTATGTTTTATATTGTTAATCTGCCGTGCATGCCTTGGTGTTTAACGATTTTACCTTGCAATTGCTTTCTTCAGTAAGTGAATCACTGTATATTTTGCGAGAGAATCTTACAAGGAACCGTCAGATAATGGATTGAAGAGTTCCGCCCACGAACTGTGAAAATAAACTAAATGGATCTGTTTATTTTTATCAGTCGATCAGCGGCCAGTGATTGAAAATATATTTCGCCTAACTGTCCATAGCTCATTAACGTTTCGTCATCGACTTCGCAAATCCGAACAATTCGGGCGGCGCTCTCTCTCTCTCTCTCTCTCTCTCTCTCTCTCTCTCTCTCTCTCTCTCTCTCTCTCTCTCTCTCCAATCCAGAAAAGCAGTTTCAGATTTCATGTCTCGGGTGACAGGTGGCCTTGGTCAGAGGGAAAAGTAAAATAGTTATTTCATTGCGGTTTGAATTTTCCGTTTATCAAGAGACCCACCTCCATAAGAACTGAACGTTACGGACTATAGAGTAAACCCCTTCCTCTCCCCCTCCCCCTCCCCCACCGACAGTCTTCCTTCTCGCAAAACACGTTGGGCTGGGGATTGTAAATGGACTTCGTATGTGCGATAACTACGCATTAGCGAAGGTTTGATTAAAATCATAGATATTTACTGTTAATTGTCTCAGTAATGTTTCAAGCGGCTATTAGACAAATCCATTGACATAACTGGTAAATGGTTGGTTGACTTTTTTATTTTTTTTTCTTATAGAAATCTAATTTACCCATTATTTAAGGAATACGTAAAGTACACACACGTATATGAAGCTATTGAATCCATAAAGAATAAAATTTATAACGGAAGAATTTAGATCATAGATGATGATAGGTCGTATGAAGTGGATACTGAGTGCGTTCACGACCTTTCTTGAAGTCCTTAGGTTAGTGTTATCATTAGAACTGTTTGCCCATGGGTAATAATTTAAGTGTAATGCTGTAATTGTCTGTTCGAGAGCTTCATTTCGATTGTCCTCGGGGTGAAACGAGTCGTGGTCAGTTTTCCTCAGTAAATGACTCGACAAAACGGGTGGTTTTGGGCGATTCGTGTAATATCGAGATAGCGAAACGTGGAAGGGTATTTTTTTTTATATATTGTTGGAAACTGCTCTAAATTAAGATGATAATTTTGGTGCTTGAAAGGATTGTTGTGATGACTGTTCTTCGGCAAATTGACCAACGACATCTGAGACAACGGTAGTAAATTTGATGGAGTTTCAAGTTGAATTAAACTTTTGAAGATCAGGAGCGCAGTCTGATCACACCTCGTAAGGGCAGGAACCGTTGCAATTCACATAAATAACGTAAATGAAAACCAACTATCGAAGTCAATTCGGCTTTTGTTTATTAACTGAACTGTATAAATAGCTGTTAAAAGATAGTTTCCCTTTTTGTGATAAGTGGGCGCGAGGAAGTCTTGGGGATTTCGATGGCTTAAAAGAAGACTCGGCCAGTGGGTTAGTGGTGGCGTGATTCCGAGGGAGGTTGTGGGGGGTGGTGGGGTGAGAGCATGGGCCGTATGGAGGTAGAATTGGGAGAGCGAACGAATGGGGTTTGGGGGCGGGATCGGGTGTGTGTGTGTGTTAGGGTGGGCCCCGGGTTTGGGGTGGGGAGGGGTATGAGTCGAGAGCCACTTTTCCCCGCCAGACCAGTTACTCCAAGGTCGGCCAGTCGTCTAATGCCCCCCCCCCCCCTCTCTCTCTCTCTCTTCTTAACCTCCCCCCCTCTTAACTATCGCCTCCACTAAAACTCCATATTATAAACCACCTGTAAGGCCTTGTCTAACGCGACCAGCTTTAACTCTTCAGGCACATTTCATCACGGTCCGCAATGCATTGCATTCTGCAATGGTTCATGACGCCTGGTCGTATTCCCGGTTAGAAACATGACTTTGTTGCTGGATTGGCCCAAATGTTTTGCCTTTTTGGGGAAAACTAAAAAAGAAAAAAAGATGATGGCGTCGTGAACCTTGGCCCTTTGTAGTAGCCTTAGGGATGAGCAACAGTTCCATGACGGGGAGAAGACAGGATTAGGCAAGGTGGTCGTAACCTGGAAGGATTGGCAGGCATGGCGCGCCATTTCCACCCGTGGGTATGGTGTGCCGTAGTGGAGAGTTGACTAACGTTTATCCTCATACCCTCGGCAGCTAACGGATCTTCCTTCGTAAGGGGGGGAGGTAGGGCTAGGAATCGCAGCAGTTATAGGTGAAGCAAAGGGATGGGAAGGTGGGAAGGGGATGGTTGTAGGGAGGGGGCGGTAGTGGTGGGTTTTCTTTTTTTTTTTTCTTCTTCTTTTCTTCTTTTTTTTTTCCCTTTTTCTTCTTTTGGAAGGGTATCTGGTCAGGACTCGTCTCACCTGTATGAGGTAAAACTGGACCTGGGTGTAGTTGCATCTTGAGCGAAATACACCTCGACGTCGCTCCTCACATCGGTGTTTTTATCTGCAGGATTTTGTTGTTGAGACGGCGGGGAAACTAATTTGTTGTTGGGAATAACCTGGCTCCTCAAGTAACCTGACCTTCGATGAATAAACAAAAAGTATTTATACATAATATACTTATTAATGTAAAAAGTAGTCGAAAGGTTTAAACTTCAAAGCGTTAGAACATGATGAAGGTACCTGTATCATTTGAAGATAGATAGACATTCCATAAAAAAAAAAAGTTAAAAGTTACGAAATTGTGGCTAACCTCATACCCTGAGTACAATAGAGAAAAACTGATTTTGTTGCCAGGGTTGAAGAATTATTGTTCTTTGGTTATTAATGTGTTACTTAACGATGTTTGAAGTATGATTTCGTTAGAGATCGTTTTCTGTAAACATAATTCATCAGTATCAGTTCCCTCGACTCGCGCCACAGAATTTCCCTTGAATTATAGTTTCGAATATCTAGAAGTAAAACGCTTAGGTAATCTGAAGTGGGGGGGGGGGGGTGCCGAATCTTTCTGCAAATACTTTTCATACTCAAATTGTACTTAGGTCTTGGTATGGATAGTTCGGATCTTATTCATAGCCCTAAAAAGATCCAGGTGCAGATTGCTAGGGTTGGGTTCCACTGTTTGATTGGATCGTCCGTATTGCACTAAACCGGGAGCAAAAAGTGAGAGTACAAACCGGGTATCATCCCGAGTATTAGGGTAATCATTCTCTGGACCTTGCCCAGTAGAGAGTGATAACGAAAGACGATGAAAGTGGTAACGGTGGTGGCTGGTAAGGAAGGAAGGCTGCGCCGTGTAAAGACTGGCTTTTACTAAGGCTATTACTTGACTCCTGTCCACCACTGTCCTCCTACCCTCCTATCTATCCACCCAGCCGACCTCCCTCCAACCCATCCACTCCCTCGTCCTGTCTTATCCACGTTTCCTTTCGTTCATCATCCATGTGTCTGTTCACAACTCATGATCGTGCTATAAGTAACAGCAGCAGCTTTTATAAGTAAGCTGCTGGGTAAGTAAGCTGTTGAAATGAAGCATACGCACCGTGTAATACTGAAGTGAAATTAAGGCTTTGTTACTAATGATTCTCGCGGCTTTGCTTTACGGTCGTATCAGTGACATGAGTGAATTAATTTTGTAACCGAATCTATAAAGCAAGATATCTTTGCTTGAAAACCAAAACATGGCGGGCTTCATCTCGCTACGATTCCTTTGACAGGATTAACGCTCGGGATTCTCCCGTTTCAAGAAAATTTTATTCGGCGAGATCATGTTGCAGCGATGACGCATGCGCGGTTAGCACTTTGTTAAAAGTCCTCCTCGTCTTGTGAGGCTTCTCCAGTCCTGGTGTTGATCGCTGAGGCCGTATTTTGGAATGCTTTTGTTTGTATGTAACCACTTGACTGAAATGTATGTTGCTGGACATTCAAGTTAGTTTGACATGAATATCATGCCAGTGATTAATAATACTCGCTAACTTGATGCGCTCAAGTTTTTAAAAGTGTTCTGGTCAAGTAAGTTTCCTGATATATTATATTTGGCTGTTAAATGATAATTAGGAGGAGTGTCAAATACACACAGGTTCTTTTATGCTCACTTGGCGGGTAACATTATTGATACCCGTGGGAATGTGAATGGGAAATGACTCGAGCATCCATATAGGTAACAGGTTGACTATAGGCATGAAACTGCAGCCCCCAAAACCCCCCCCCCCCCCTTTTCCCCCCCCCCTCTCTCTCTCTCTCTCTCTCTCTCGTCTCTCTCTCTCTCTCTCTCTCTGTGTGTGTGTGTGTGGGATTATTTTCCAAATTACAAACTCTTCGTTTATCTGTAAGTCGTCGGCCATTAGAAAATAATTTTGTCATTCATATTTTAGACCTGGTAACATATGTTATTTTTTGTAAGGTTTCTTAATCTGCCAGGCTAGTGATATCTTTAAACACACCCAGCTCCCTGTTCCCGGAATCTGGTATAGGGTGGTTAGATTTTGGTTCCTAAATGAGTACTTATGGTTGGTTTTTAGAATACGTAAAGTTTGGGAAGAATGTGAAGTGAGGTGGGAGGAGAGAAATGATACAAAAAGGGAAGTCACGCAAGTTTGGGTTCGCATAACCTCCCTCCCCTTTCCCTCCCTGGGAGGTAGAATTGGGCTATTATGAGATAGGTTCCTTTATGCACCTGGAAAGCTGGAAGATCCACACTTAATTGGGTGATAATTATAAGAGTTTGATTTAGAGGTGGGAACATTTTAGTGATTAAAATTTTAAAGTAATTCAATTTGATCAGGAAAGCGTAGTTCAGGGACCACCTTTTTTTATTTGGTGACGTCAGTTATCTTAAATTTCAGCCAAATTTGGTGGAATGCAAGTAAAGGTGTCTCCCCCTCCCCGCATCCCTTCTTACAGGCCCACCTGTTTTTTTCCATAAAAGTGATTTACATATTTAAAACTGTCCGATTCGAGTGACATTTCTGGCTTTGTATAGTAGATTGTAATCTTTCAAGAATTACTGTATTCCGTGGATAACCTTAAACGCATTTCAAATACAAAATCGCCTTAGTGTATGGGCGTAACTGAAACAAGATTTATAAGTATATAAAGCAATTCTTTTTAAATATTCATCATCTCTGGTATGTGTGGTTGGTGGGGAGTATAGTAGGAAGGTCCGTAGTACCTGAGACTTGACCGGAACGGTGTCAAGGGCGTTCCATCCTCGGTAAGAGGGCAGCCTATAATATAAGCACGTGGGGCTTTCTGGTATTCGATACCGCTGCTACGATGTCGTCGTGGCGTAGTGCAGGATTGGCTCCTACGCAGTTATAATTAATCTCGCGAGTTCTTACAAAGGTTCGTAGTCATTGTTAATAGTTTTATAACTTATATCAGTAAAGAACGTTGTCAGAAAATTTGCACAATCGCTTTATACAATTGGTTATTATCATTATTTCCACCCATTTTCCTGGCCTCTATTTTTTTCTTAACCTTGGATTATAGATGGTTTCTTCAGCGAAGTGCAGATATAAAGTTCATATAAAATTATCAACAGTTTCTTTAGCGCAGTGCAGATAAATTTCTTATTGTTGTACGAAGTTCGTTAACTTTAAACTGAACTAGTAGGAAATCAGAAAATATAAAATGTGACTATTCATAATGACTTCTGCTTTAATTTGAAAATTGGAGAGGCTTTACAAAAACAATCTTAGTTTAAGATTCAACTATCTGTCAGATAAGAGTGAATGACATCTCTCACAGATGTCTGTGGCGCTTCTGTTAGTGTGGGGTATCTTATATCTCTTAATTTTTGAAGTTTGTTGAAGTATGTCAAATCGTTCAGATTTCATGCGATCATCGAGATTTTCAAGCTATCAGCAAGTTATTTAAAGCCCAAGTAGATGTTTAGCTTGGTCGGCTCAAGTATATACGGCTTCTGTGACGTCATGGTGGTTGACTCAGAACACACACACACACACACACCTAGTGGCTTTCTTGTTATTGATGACATGCAAGAATGAAGAATCAGTGAGACTTAGGAACGTTTCAGGTTGGTAGGTTGACAGCGTTGAATCATTTTAATTCTGAAGTCAAACAATGTAGTCAATACCCACTTGCTTAAGTTTTGTTCAATTGACGCTGTTAATAGTGAATTTGGTCATGAATATTTATTCCTAATCGTCCATGAAGTGTCAGGGTAATCTGGAAGTCTTTCAAGATACCTCTGGCGTTAGATTTGTACTAAACGCTGACGTTGGTTCCATTCATATTCTGACGTGCGTGCAAGCGGAGTAAAACGATTTTATTTTTGGTTTTCGCGAAGTTTGTCAGCTTCTTAATGCTCCCGTGTTTAAAGAAAGCTAATTGAAGTTTTTCTTCAACAAAACTTAACGTTGTATAGGTTAGAGGAGATATTTGGAGTTTTGATATAAGAATTTTTACCCTCTTGCACCCCCTTATACTTTATATTAATTCTTACGGACCAGTGGTAATTAACCTTTTCTTCCTAATGGAACCGAATTCAAAGCAATTATCTCCATACTTGCCTTGCAAGGTCCCTCCAGCGCGTTATGTGCCCTTCAGTCTGACTCAGCGTGGGAAGACACTAACCCATCCACCTGTCACTTGAGAAAGCACTAGGTCATAGAATTCTTGCAACATCCCTAAGGAATTCAAGAGGTTTTTTTATGTTATTTTGCCGATTGTCTCTCTTTATTTCCTTCTGCTCATGGTGTCTTTGTGTTCTGTAGAATCTTGCTTTTGGAAGTCATGACGGTATATAAGTTAGTTAAATGAAGAATGTGGGTCTTTTCAGAGTGCCGGAGATTTTTTTTTCTGGTGTTGGAGAATTTTGTTAAATAACTGATAGTCAGTGACTATGCAAAAATCAGTTTTTAAGTTTCTAGTTTTTTTTTTAAGGGAGGGCGGAGGGGGGGATTAACTCACTATTCGGCAAAATGGGGTGGCAAGTCTCCCCCCCCCCCTCCCCTCCCAAGAAGAAAAAATGTCACGATTGTTAAGGTTGCTTTGGTAAATGGAGTACCGTTTAGCATGGTACGTTTGTCACATAAATTTTACTAAGTTATGCTATATGGCGGCCTGTTAAATTTCAGTTAACAGCTCGCCAGAGTTAAAAATTAACGTGCCGGGCTGTGTGATTTTTCTGAATCATCTTCCCTGACTTTCAGCTCATTAAGACCTGACTGGACTGTCATTAATACCTTTAATCTCCTTGCATGACTGTCATGAATGCCTTTTGATTTTGTATCGGTTATCATTAAAATCTCTGTAAATGCCTTCCAGATCATAGATCGTATATGACTTAAGTTCAGAATTTCAGTCCGCATAATATTCTGAAAGTAATGTCCGTATTAGAAACTTGAAAAATCCCAGAGGTTTCCTTGGATCTGAGACACGCTCAGTAGTTAACGGCGAAGTCAACAACTTGCTAATGAGCTCCACCTTGTACGTGAAAAGTAAAAGTGCGCGCACGTGAAACTCTGTGCTATGAAATGGGCCAGGTTCCGGTATTAGTGTTTGGGAATATCTCTCTCTCTCTCTCTCTCTCTCGTTCCTCCCCTCCCTCTTCCCTCTCTCTCTCTCTCTCTCTCTCTCTCTCTCTCTCATATGATGCTTGATATGCTCATGTAACTATGCAATTTGAACTTTTTAGTCCATAAGAAATTCTGATTATTTAAAAAAAAAAAACAAAGTTCGTCACGAGTTGATGATTTATTAACGTCATGGGAGCGAGGAAGAGTTAATTACCGATAAAACGAGAACGGCCTGCAGATGGCCGATTGGAGTAACTGGAGTGGAAACTGTTGTCTTAAAGAAAGCTGATTTCTTTAGTCGTGTAAAAATGCTGGACCGTTTTTTTCCCTCGAGATGTATTTCTTTTTTAACTTTCGGATTTTTAACTCTCTAATTTAGCATGAAATAGTATTTGACCCTTTATATATATATATATTTAATATTTAATATATATATATATTATATATATATTAATATATATATATAATATATATAATATATATAATATATAATTATAATAATATATATTTATAATAATATAATATAATAATAATATATATATATATTAATAATTATATATATATATAATATTATAATAATATTATAATATATTAATAATATATATATATATATTATATATATAATAATAATTATATAATATATATATATAATATTATATATATATATAATAATAAATATATATAAATATATAATAATTAATATTATAAATATTTTTTTATATATATAATATATAATATATATATATATATATAAATATAATTAATATAGATTATATAATATAATAATATATATAATATATATATTATATATTAATATATAATATATATATAATATTATAATATATATATTATTATATATATATAATTATATATATATATATATTAAATATTAATTATAATTATAAATATTATATATATATATATATATATATATAATATATTATATATTAATAATTATAAAATATTATATAATATAAATAAATTAATTAATATAATAATATAATTATTAATATAATAATAATACTAATAAATATATATTATATATATATATTATATAATATAATAAATAATAATATAATATATATATAATATATAAATATATATAATATATAATATATTATTATATATTAATTATAATATATTTTATAAAAATATATATAAAATAATATATATATATAAATATATATAATAATATAATTGATATATATATTATATATATATATTATAATATAATATTATATAATATATATATATATATATATAATATATATATATATATAATTAAATATAATATATATATATATTATATATATTATATATATATATATTATATATATATAGATTTATTATATTAATTATATATATATATAATATAATTAATATTATATAATCTATAATATATATATATAATATATATATTATTATATATATAATTATATATATAATATATTATATATATATTTATTTATATATATATATATTATATATATATATATTTTATTTTATTAATATATATATAATATATATATATATATATATATTATTGTTTTATTATATATATATATATATATATATATTATATATTATTATTATAATATATATAATCTATATATAATATTTATTTATTATATATATAATATATATATTATATATATATTTATATATTTATATTATATATATCTATATAATATATTCTATATATATAATTATATATAGTTAATATTATAGATAATGGACAACTTTTTGTATGTGGACAAGTAAAGTTTTATTTTTTGACAGTTGCCAGTGACTAAAGATCCATGGAATATAATAATAATAATAATAAAAAGCTCAGTGCCTGTGGCAACCACTTATGTTAATGCTCACTTGGCGAGTAGCGAACATTTTCTTAAGCCTAAAATGGATTTTTAACGTTTTCGTTTTAAAAATGTCAAGCACTTTTAGTTGCTGAGCTCTCAAACTTGGCAATTGGTCTCGTCAGTGTTAAGTGTTCTTTGCTTTCCCTGTCGCAAATGTATATCTCATTTTGTCACTCTCGCCTTAGGGTTGGGGATGAAAAATGACTTAAGTGAAAAAAAAGTGAAAACTATGCCGCACTGCTGCCTGTAATTACAAAAGAAAGCTTGCGTTTGGGTGTGGGAGGGGTTTGGGATCTTTTGTTGTGGTTTGTGTGGGATTGGGAATACATTCCGACTATTGTGAGATTTACTTTCCCTGGAAATAAAAACTGTTCAATGTACGATTCTCATAATGGAAAGGAGGAATCCTGTGGTTTTGATATTTTCATTGTGGCTTCCCACAGCCATATAACGAGTATTCAACAGTTTATGAAGGGGCTTCAGCCTTCGTGCAATACCGTTTGATCAACCCAGCTAATATTTTTTTAAACTTTTTAGTTCTTAGTCTGTCAAACAAACTTAAGATCGCATGTTGACAGACATGATAAAATATGGGCTTGCAGAACTTGGTCAAGTGAAAATTTTCGAAAGTATAACACATTTAATTTATAGTTTCATTGGAAACTTTTTCCATGAAAACATAAATGACTTTTTTTTTTTTTTTTTTTTTTTTTTTTTAACCTGCCTTGCTAAACCTGAATCCTCCTTGGGTTTGCGCGACACGTGGTCGGTAAAGGGTATTTACAAGGTCAGCGGTCACTTTCCTGACCTAATCATAAACCATCCTAGCTGCTTTAGGAACAATCGCGCTTAAGCTGTCATTGTGAGAGGACAGTACGGAAAGCCAAAGTGTAAACAATACCATAGACAAGGGATTAACGCCAGGGTAAAGATTTAAATGGCTAATTAGATCTGCGCTGATTTTTCTCTTTCTCCTGGCCACAACCTGCCGATCTTGGCGCGCGTATTTTCGACAGCTTTATAGGGGATTTTAGAATTTTACAAGTAAACACAAACTTCCACTACAGTTCCTTTCCTCATCTTAGGCCGGGTTATTTTTGACAGATATAAGCTGTTGAAATAGATCAACGAAACAAAACTTACGTCCATCAGAGGTTAGATATAAATGGCGGGTGTGCGTGAGGAAGCCATACTGATGCCCACTGGTTTCTCTGTAGCTTCTTCCTTGTTTTCCAGTTGACCTCGATCGGTGCTTTTGTTGTTCCAAGCAAAACAGTTTCCACATGGTGAAGAAACTCGTGTTTATCGTATCCATGTACAGAATGTGTAAAGATTACGTTCAATATTAAGAACTTTGTAATTTTAGTATAGCAAGTGTTTAATAGAGGAAAAAGTAACACACACTGAGATCGTAAGGTTATTGAAACTGTAACATCTGTAATAATGTAACTAGTTTAATCCTGTAGGAAAGTTGCCTTAAAATAAAAAAAAGTTTCAGGAATAACCATTATTGAAGGATTGCTGAAGTTGTTTCACTTGCGACTGCAGGAATTATTATTTTTGTCGGTTGAATAACTTAAAATATTAAAAGACCGGGTGTGATCACATAAGTAAATCAAACCAACTCTGTAATCGTAATTGGTTTCTAGTCCTGTTGAAGTTGAAAGTAATTGTACCATAAATTAGTTGAATAGTTTATAGAACTTATAGGATGGTTGTTGGAGAGGGGAGGGGTGGCTGTAGAAAACAATTGTGGGTGGATAATTCATTTGATAGGTAATTATGAAACGTGAAACTTGGTCAAAACAAAGTATACCTTAAAGGAAATAGTCACAACAGCACATTCATTGGTAACTAGTAAGAAAAAATTCCACCCTTGCCATATCTCTGGAAACCAAGGAATGCCTATGTGAGCGGATATACTTATTCGATTATCCTGCATGAGATAATCCTACATTTTCGTCTTATCTCCCAGCATTTTTCAGGTTTCTCTCTCTCTCTCTCTCTCTCTCTCTCTCTCTCTCTCTCTCTCTCTCTCTCTCTCGCAACCGATCTTATAGGAATTATTCGCTCTGTGAAATATATTGAAGTATAGTGAAATTCTATATGTAGCGAAAAATTTTTTTTTGTGGATTTTAAACTTCTTAATATGGTTTAGTGATTATAAATATTAACATAATAAAGAGACTTTAAACTAGATTGTACAATATTTAAGGTACACCTCGTAATCATCTTGGCTAATGCAGTGGCAAAGAAATGCTAGATTACTTGTGTTTTTCAATCTGCCGGATATGAAGAATTTAAGATATTAAGTTCTCATTGATTCGTGGTTCCATTATACGGGGCTAAACAATAGTATTTATCTCAGTCGATTTTCTGCGTGGCTTTTTTCACGCCAGTCGTCCTAATTAGGTGGCCTCATAACCATTCCTATTCACTTCTCGTCAGAACGGTGGTGTATGATCTCCCCCTCCTTTCCCTTCCACCTCAAGAGAGCCACTTCCACACATTGTTACCTTTTACCAAGGCGACCTTGACTCTGTGGCAGCCTAGGTTACCAACCTTACCACCCACTATTACCTTAGTCACTTCCACCTCATCACTACTAACATTCCCCTTCACTCAACCCACCCGGCCCCCCTCAACCTCTCACCTCCTCAGCCTTTTACCATCACCACTAAAACCCCACGTTCCTCGTGCCCTTCTCACGACATATTCTAAAGCCGACATTCTGTAAGGGTTACAGATTTAGAAGTCTCTTTTGGCATGAAATAAATTTTCTTTATAAATAACAAACTTGATTATTGGCATGACCTCGAAACAACGCAGGGGACGTTGCGACTTGTCAGATGACCTTAGCAGACTCACACACTGTCCCGAGAGAGAGAGAGAGAGAGAGAGAGAGAGAGAGAGAGAGAGAGAGAGAGGTGGCCCTCGAGTTTCAGCAACGACAAAAGGGGGGGTGGTGGACGAGGGAGGGAGGGAGGGGAGGAGTGTCGTGGGAGGCGGGATGAGTAAAAGAGTTGAGTGAAGGTCTTGGCGTGTTGTTGGTGCCCAATCTATTGTAGGAGTTGAGGAGTGGGAGTTGTTTATCCATTTCGGTAACGAGACTGCCCATAGTCAGAAATGTGGCCCGGCTGCGTTAACGCTTGTGAACATATACTGTTTATTATTGTAACACCTTATTATTTTTACTGTAGGAAAACTTAAAGTATTTGTTTTTATATAATACGACAAAAATGTTGTATTTATTTTTATATAATACGACAAAAATGTTTCGAAAACAGTTCAGCTCACCCCTCCATTGCAATTGTGAAAATGAAGGCTGTCCTCAGCTTCTATATCTAAACCAGGAATGCATCGACAAGTTTTCAGCCTAATGTTCAGTAGCATATGAAAGGTTTCTCAGATGGCTAGACGTCATTGCTTATTCTGGTTGGGCCTAAGACGAGAGAGGAACGTTGGATGTGTCCTAAATCTTGTCAGAATTGTTTTCTTCCTAATCACTCGTAAAGTTATTCTTACGATCCTGCAGCCACTTAGATAAACAATGTGTGCACTTATCTCACTCTACGGTTATTTCAGCTATGAAAGCTTTATGACCCCCCCCTCCCCCCTTCAGTGGCGTTTGTTAGCGAAGCTTTACTTTTCCAAGGCAGTTCTAATTTTGCAGTTCAACTGAAGCATTGCTGGGTATTTCTTCCATCCTTATGGAATCTTACTTTACGACAACGTTTTAGTTTTACAACACACACACACACACTATATATATATATATATATATATATATATATATATATATATATATATATATATAATAGTATATATATATAATTAATGAATTAAGCCAGGGAGAGTAGTTATCACGTACCAAACTCTGTAAGGAATCTATATATATTTCGTTCTTTACTTGAATAAAAACAAAAGAAAAACCTATTCAGTTTTCCTATTTAATAAGTAGGATCTGCAGTTCATTGTTAATAATAGTAGCAAAGTGAGCTGAGGGTTTACGATCGTATTTGGAGCCTTAAAAAGAGTTCAAGTGTTGCTGTGATAACCGCTAACCGCCATCAGTTTGATAAGAAGACTCCTTTCCATTAGAAGGGACCATTGTGCTCGCTGGCATCATGGTATCGTTTGATGTGAGCCAGGAAGTCCTTGAGGTAAAAAGGCCCTTATTGGTTGTGCGGCATTCAGCGCTGGATGAAATGATTGTTTCCATTTTGAGAGTTGGCAGAGATAAATTTCGAGTTAATCTTATAGTTAACTTTGGTTTTCATTTCAACTATTGACTTTTACATCCTTATTCACTTCCAAGATTTATTTCGGAGCAGTGTGATGTCAAGAGAAAGCAGGGGACAGTGTTGCTTAAGCTTAATGACATTTGCTTTGTAAAAGGACGGAGAGAGAGAGAGAGAGAGAGAGAGAGAGAGAGAGAGAGAGAACCTCGTATCAAATGCTGAATGACCGTATACTATTACAAGAGTGCTTCCGGGGTTTTGAGTTAGTCTTGAAGAAGACTTGTTTCCGGCCACCACTTTACAGATTTACCCTCACTGTCTTCTTGTCTCTTGTTAAGTGGCGGCAAATCTACATTTTCTTTTGAAGTCTTAAGGAAATTAGCCCCGTTTGGAATTTGAGTGGGAGGAGGATACTTATTCAACCATTAATAATAGTGTGGGGGGGGGGATTATTTTGCTTGGGAAACTTGCTGAACAAAGTCTCTCTCTCTTCTGTATGTGTGTGACGTTGGTTAAAAGTTAAATAACTCTTCGTGTACGCCATTTGCCTGAATATCTTAATGTGGCAGATGGCTTGTGTTCGCAGTGGTATGATAATGTTATATCAAAAGTTAAGTGTGTGTGTGTGTATATATATATATATATATATATATATATATATATATATACGATCTATTATATATATATATATATATATATATATATATATAGTTTAAGATATATATATATATATATATATGATTATATATATATATATATATATATAATATATATATATATATATATATGATATATATATGAGATATATATATTAACATATATTATTATATATATAATATATATATATATATATATATATATATATATATATATATATAATATATATAAATATATATATCATATATATTATATATAAATTATATATTAATATAAATAAATATAGATAGATTAAAGATATATAAAATATATTAATATATTATATTATGTATTAATATTATAGAATATATATATATATAGTATATATATATATATATATATATATACTATATTCTATATATAGATATATATATATATTATATATAAATATATATATATACTATATATGAATTATTATTTAAATACATATACTATCTAATCCTATTATATAATATACCTCTATATTATATACTATATATATATATATATTATATGATTAATATATTATATTATATATATATCTATATATATTATATTATAATATATAATAATATTTTATAAATTTTAATATTATATATACCTTCAGCAGATTGAACGGGTTTTTTGGATATTAATACTACCCTCTCTTCCTCTGTTGCTTTACTGCTGTAAGGAGCCTGTCCGGACTTGAGAAACTTTTATATTATATATACAGAACCTGTGTTCTTATTGAATCTGCCTATAAAATATCTAAAGGTTAAAGTATGGTTCTTTTAGAAATTATTTAGTTTAATGTAGTCATTAGTTTTATTCAGTGTGATACTTTAGTTGAGGGTTCAGCAAATTTACAGTATAATGCTACAAACACACTTGAAAAAAGAAAGGGGGTTTCGACCATTATGTGCCTGTTAAATGGGGGACTGAGTCAGCAAATTGCCATGACCAACTTTCTCAGTGTGCAGTTTGTGGAAATTCTAAAATGTAAGGATTACTTAGTAGACATTGATTTCAAATTGATTGTCGGTTATGAAATGAATTTTATTTGGGATGGATATTGAATTCGGAATTTTAATTTATATGGTGGTTTTCAATCATTTTAAAATCTCTTGTTCCGCTGAGTGTAGAATTGTTATGCTCTAGGGCTTCATGGTTGTCGATTGTAGGCAGTGTAGAGTGGTCTAGAATTTGTACTGAATATTAGATTGGGGCAATTTGTGTTTTAGTTGCGAAGTATAAAGATGATGATTAGGGTTTTCCTAAACTTCCACTGTGGCAGAACAGCTGACAATGGATTCACCATCACTTATGTACACAATTGCTGCTTCCTGGTGGTAAATCTGTCGCCAGAGAAAGTGGTGCATGTGGTGTGTGGAGAGATCCCTTCCCCCCAAGCTGGATGTGCAATGGTGTTGGTAAGAAAGCTAAGCGAAGAGTAATTGGTGTTAGGGATACGTGTGTGTGTGTGTGTGTGTGTCATTATTATTTCTGTGTGAATCCTTTTGGAGTAAAGGGAGTATGGCATACGTGAATCTTATATAAGCTAAAAATTATATGCATTTAGTTTGAAAAAGGCATAAAGAAAAGTGATCTTGATACCATAAGAAACTTCCCATTTTGTGCCACTTAAAAGTAATTCCTTTGACATTAGCTTTTCATAACTGCCGTTTTGAGTGAGTTGTCGATAGATGTTTTTCTGAAGAAACTTTCCCCCTTGAGTAGAAAAGTCATTAGTAGTTCAAATAATTTTTTTTAATATAGTTTGAAATGCCTAAAATCAAGAGAGCTTGAGCTTTAAAAGTTTAGAGCCGTAAAATTTCTAACTTTATTCCTCTTTATTGGTATTTAGATTGCAGACTTTTCACAACTTTTATAATTAGTAGGTACTAAGAAATTTGTGATTTTGTATGTATCCATCTCTTTCTGTATTTTGACAGTTCTCTCTTATATTTCAGGTTCTAGTTTGCTTGACCTCTGGAGTCTTGGAAGATTATATTTCTCTGAAACGAGTCGAACAGAGTAAGTGGACCTTCGACGCATCGAGGTGACGTCAAAACGTCAAATGAACTTCAGTGAGCGAACAAGAGCGAAAAACTGATTGTAGTGGGTCTACGTGTATGGTATAATATGTAATGATTTGTTTATTTCTTAATTGGGTTAGGTTCATAGTGACGATTTGTAAGACTGGCCATACATCTCGACATCATAATCATTCCACACGAACTGTTTCCATCACTAAGAGCAGACATTAGGTGAAACTTTTTATTTTTTTATCTGCATGGCAGATAAAAAGTTCACATTGTGAATGCTCCCCCCGTCTTCATTTCTCTTCTTTTCCCTGTTATCGCCTCTCCCAACTCCACGTAGGAGAAGAAGTGAGGAATTTCCCTGAACGTCCTCCCTCCTTTGTATTGTACATATGGTGGTTATACTTAGACAGCATATTCATGATGACGGAAATTTGCTTCATTTAACACCAGCTCATGATAGAAGTAGATTTTCGTATGGTGCTTTTTGTTTTTCTGTCCAACTTCGAAACATCAGTTTCGTCATCGTTTCAGCTGTCCTCTGTAGGTTTTGAAATCTTACATTGTGTAAGGTGTTAGATGCGATAGTACTTAATTTCAACTTGGTGATGGAGAATAGTTTCATAACACTATTAACAGGCCAATGCAAGTTCGAATATGGGCGTCCTTTCTTTGTTGTTGACAGTTTATATACAGAGACGATTGTTGGCCAGAGGCAACCTTGGGTTGAAGATTACACATAAATAAGGCTTGTAGGCTTGATTTATTTTCTGTTCACTCCTATTTATTTAAGAGAAAGAAGGAAAGGCAGGCACGGTAGGCATTTTTTGGGCGAGTGACTGACGAGGTGAGAAAAAAATCTAGTACCTGAACCTTTTCACCCTGGCGAGCAAAACCAGCTGTGTCACAAAGCTAGGCTCACTGTAAGGCTAACAGATGTCAATGTCTTTATATCTACCTGTACGTGTGAAAGATGTACGTAGAATACATAATTTAGTCATGCATATAAATCTTGTCTGGCAAGGGATAGGTAGAAAGTACTAGCTTCGGCAATGGTATGTATATCTTTTTTAAAAAGTCCACGGGCTTAACTTGCCCATTTCACGAAGGTACAAAGTTGTAGGAGTGTGTGAGTTTGCTGCTGCAAATGTCTCTTTTTGTAGCCATCCAGTTCATTGATCAACATTAGCTCTAAATAAACATTTCGACCATTTTATTCATGCGATGTATAGACTTAAGTCAATCTTGTATAACTGTTGAATGAAAGTTAAATACTAGTGGTGTGGTGTGGATCAGATGTTTTAAAAAATGTTGCAGTTATATTCCTCTAAATGTGATAATAAAACCTTTACTGTGGATGAAGCTAGTGCATAGTTAGTAGTTACTACAAAAATCGTTTGTGTTGCGATACCTGTATAGGTCTTGATTTCTCTCAGCGGGACTACATATTAATTAGAAGGAAAGCGTCAAGGAGTGTGAATAATAATAACTCCCAGAGTTAAAATAGCAAGCATAAATAGTCTGCTTTCTTAGTGATATACTATAATGATTAAATATAATTAAATACTAAAAATGCTATTTTGGAATTCACTTTTTCGAAGTATTTTTCTATCTGCACAAATGATGGTGGGTCGGTGGGCATGACATCTTTATAGATGCTGTAATAATTTCATTCAGTGGTTCGTTGTTGCTAAAGTGAGTGATTCGTTAAATAATTTCACCTTTATTTAAAGGAAAGAAGAAACATACTGTACTGTATTTAGTTTTCCCTACTCCCATGCGTTGATAGAAAATGCAGTGCGTCCAAATGAGGGGGAACTACATCATATTATAGCTGTACAATTGGTATAGGCTTGCACCATTTCTGTGATAACCTTTGTGGGTCGATTTTCTTTGAAAAGTCGCTTTTTTTTCATGTGTAGCAATTCGATGGATGTAATGTTCCAAGTTCCGCAGTTGCAAATTTTTGTCTCGTTCAAAGTTCCGCAGTTGCAATTTTTCCTAACTTAAACGAGTACAACAAAAATACCATTAAAGAAGGCAGCCCCTTTTACTACTAGTATCGTTGAAGATTTCATGCTCGATGTCCCGCATGCCCCCATGCAAAACGCCAGAATGCAATCTCCTCGCAAGGAGGATGCGAAGGTCGAGGATGAGAGTGGAATGAGTATACTTGTAAATCCTCTTATATAACAACGGCCGTAACAATCGAAGTAAGCTTTCATAAAACACGAGTAAGTCTTCTCTCGGCCCTTATTTCATGTCTTAGAACTTCACTATCGATGTGACTTGATGCTTCCCTCTCGTCCTTGTCGTTTGCATCTTTGTGAAGCGAGGTAATGGCATATACGTACTTTTCGTTTATTTTATTTTTCAGTCATTTTTAAGCCTAATGGTGTTGCTTTAGGAGACTATGGGACACTAGAAATGAATAAGTGTGTCCCAGTGAAATGACAGTGAAGTTTAAGTAGTTTGTGTACGGAGAGAAAAGCATTTTTTCCCCGCTCCAAACGGTTACCTTAACCTCGCCTGTCGAATGAATTTGGGAAGAAAATAGGCACACTACTGAGCACTTGTGGTATCACCTTAGCAAAGTGATTGCAAAACATTAGATATTTAAACTTTTTAATATTACATATACATTCAGTAGAACTTTTATTCTTTAGTGCTCTACTCGAAAAGAAATAGGCTCCTGTCTCCCCACAGTATAAGCTTACAAGGATTTCCAAGAGTAGCGGTTGGTATAGTGAGGGAGCGAAGCAGTATAGTTACCACCGTAGGAGTTTGGTACTTATCAGTACCCCCATTTTCTTTTATATATTTTTTTTGTAAGCTTCCGTCACATGTTTTGTAGATCTCAAACAAGAATCGATATATTGGATTGTTTCCTCAATATCGTAATGGGTTTCTTGTAATTCATTTTTATTCATCTCGCCTTCATTTCATTCAAAACCATATCATTTTTATACTGTTGGAACTTATATCAGTGTGTTCCATTGATAAATGCAGTTAAGCACTTTTTCATCTTATTTTTATATGGATTTCAGTTTTTAAAATTATCTTCAGCCTTTCAAACTTAACTGGTGCCTCAACAGCCAGACGACTAAGGAATATGTATATTTTTTTCTATGAATTATTTTCTTCAGATGTGTTACCTGTGGGTTTCTTTTTCTTGAAGTGTTTTGTTTACAGGTAAATATTATATCGGCATCAGGGTTATTTTTTCTTTTTTTAGGATTCTTAAATTTTACTTTTTCTGGCTGAACTGCAGTCAGGCCTGTAGGCATCAGTATTATTAAAAGTGTAAATATCATTCGTGGTGTCGATTAAGCTGCACGAAAATGGTTAAATATGAAATTTGTAGATTGTTGATTTTCTTAAATTTGCAGAATGGAAAACTTTTGAAATTGATGTATTGATTTCGAAAAAAGTCATGTCTTAAGAACTGAAGACGTGCGAGTTCAATGAAGTATATTGTACAAAGAAGTGGAACCACAGGGTGTATAGTAAAGAGGAAATATATATGTAATTATATATATACATTGTAAATATATAACAATAGAAAATAACAACTTTTTATGCAGCCAGGGCAGACAATGATTATTTTTGAGTATATTAAGGCCAAACAATTAAATGAAAAAATAAAAAAAAAATATCATCCTTCCATTCTGTTTATATACACGTACACGTATATTTGATGCTGTTTTCCTAGAATATAAAACGCCAGTTATTGTTGGTGTGCTGTGTTCTCGGCAATGGCTGTTAGGGTAGGGTATTTTATTTATTTGTTAAATATACTCAACCTTATGGTTTTGCTCATGTTTCATAATTAGCTTTTTCCAGAATTTATATCTAATTGCCTTTCTTTTGAGTGCAGATGTGATGCATAATGTAACTTTATAAAATAGGGACCAAAAAGTTTGAAAAGCTTTTATTACTTTTTTGTTCTTTTTTATCAAACGTCATTTGGCATGCCTTAAAAATGTTTAGTTCAGTGTTCAGCAGGTTGATTGATGAATGAAGGTGCCACACAAATTGCCAAGTGAAAATCCCATTACCTTGTTCTTTTCCCTGATGTGTACCAGGAGTGAAGTACATTTAGCTTGATCTTATCTGGTGATGTCATCAGTTGTATAAGTCGACCAAAGGTAGAAGTCGAGACTATTAAATGGTTCTTTTTAACACTTCAGAAGAAGCTCAGTGACTCAGAGAATCTGAATGTAGTTCTCCTGGAACATGAATAGGGAAAAGGATAGGAATCACTGGTATATATAAGGATCATCATGTAAAAACTAGGGCTGCTACAGAATTTTGAAGCAAGGTTTCCAATATTATGCAAAGATGACGGAGCATTAATGTGTGGTGAGGGCATGAGTCATAGAATGTGTAATCTTCACTTGTGTACATATGTAAAATTAACACTTTTACACTTAATTGTTTACACTGTTCAATTAAGCATACTCTCACCACACACTCCGACTGAAGACCCTCTGTGGAATATCTTGTTGTCCTCATCTACTACTACTACAATTTAAACGTCTTAGATGATAGTTCACTTTCCTTTTGGAAGGTTGTTGCATGCCATTGACAGGATTTTACTGTTAAATGTGAACCCTATAATAGGTTTTGCACAATCGCCCTAATAAGCTTCAGAAGGTTCAAAATGGGCGATGTTGGATTTCTTAGATATACTGTATACTGTATGCTGTATATACCGTATGTATAGGCAAGCAACTGCCCTTCCCTGTCTCCAGTGCCAACCATCAGTAGTAGTGGCAGTAGCAGGCCGTGGCAGCACGAGTTAAAGCAGGCCTGTGGTGACAGGTATTTGTGGGTCATTTAAATATATATACATGTGTGTGGATTTAGTTATGTTCCTGAAGAGGGGATTTCTGAATCTGTCAATTTATTTAAGAGTCCCTCTATGTCAAGAGATAATTGTATTGAATAAAGAAGTTTGTCTAGTACTGCTGTAGTAGAGAGTGGAGGAGGAGTAAGCTGAAACCCACTTCTTACCTGGCTGAGTGCCATTGCTGCTCACTGTTCTGAACAGTCTGCCATGATGTGTTGATTTCTGCCATACATCAGAAGACAAATTGTCTAGCTTGGATGAGACTGCTTTTAAATGAGGCTCCCAGTAAATCTCTTTGTTTCCATGCTGTCTATCAGTTTTGACAGTTTTTCCTTATGCAAGTTAGGTCTGGGATTGAAAAGTTGTAATGGCTGTTACATTTTAAAAGTGAATTATATTATATAATGAAAGTATATTAATTATAATAATGCTGGTGTGTCAAATCTATTCTTAAAAGCCTTACTGTTGATTATTATTATCTGGTATGTGAAGTCTGAAGTTCAAGCTGGACAGGTGTCTTAATCTCAGGATGTTCAAATTTCTCACCATAACCATCTTGTATTCTGGATATAAATGCTATGTAAAACTGTTAGTATAATGTAAAAAAAAATGCTTTAAAATCATAAATACAAAAAAGTTAGAAAATTACATTGCTCTATTTTTGCTTTACTTGAGGGCATATAGGGTATTAGAAAATCCTGTATGTGTTTTGATGGGGATGTAATGATGACATACATGAGGCTGTCAGGTTCAAGTAAACACACGCCATTTTTTTTTATTATGAAATGAAGCTTTTACCTGTGATTTTTACAACTGTATCATTATTATGAAGAAAAAGGTTGTGTTTCCTAAGCTCGCTTTAGTTTGATGTGATCATTTATTTCGAGAACTGTTTTGGTGAAGTAATTCACTCTCTTGTATAAGTGCCAGTGGATTGCTATGCAAAATCCATAAGCATTATACCAAAAGTCAATCCACTTATTTTTGTGTGTTTACCCCAGACTCAACAACTGACAGCCATATATTATACGGTAACAAAAAAACAAAGATCCAATAAAAATCATAAAATGTTTAAATGTTTTATTTTCCTGGTCTTCAGGTATAAGGTAGCAATTAAAGGTGTTTATGCTCAAATGGAGTCAGTGCAACTCTTACAGAACACTTTAATCACATAAGAGGTATTAATACGGTCACCCAGTGGTGGTATGATGTTAAGGAGTTAAAAAGTATTAGTCTACTGCCATACATTCTGAAATAGTGAACAATCTTGACACTAATACCGTTGAACAAAAATGGCATGATAAAAAAAGAGAAAATGTTACTTAATCTGAGAACGTCCCACAAATACAGTACAATGCATGGTTTCTCTCAAAAAGATTTAGTTTTAAAAAATCTTGAAGGAATACCGGAAAAATCCCAAGCTAAGCAAGACTGAAGTTTCTATATCAAACAGTTTGGCTATAAACTGATGAAGTGACATTTTCAGGTAAATGCAGAGACAAACAAATTACTGTTATCAGAGGCAGCTTGCTGCAAGCTAAACTAATATAACGAGAATCCAAAACAAGTAAACTTGTGTGATGAGGGTACAAATCAATTAAAGAATGCAGACTGGCATTCAAGACACTGGTGGAATCGGATGTACAAAGTACAATAGAATATAAAAAACATTTGACAAAGATCTTACTAACAACAGGGAGGCATATGTCAAGGCCAATGATTTTCAATATAGAAACCTCACTATAATCAAAATAGTATATGCAATTAACTAAGTACTTTGTCAGTTACGCTTCTTAAAAAAAAATTAATAAAAGCATTAGACAATCGGCTGGAGATTCATCAGAGTAGCTGACCAAGGTACAGATGGACAAGAAAAAAAAATTTCCTTTTAAGTATCATATTCAGACCGATTCATGAAAGATAGACAACTTAGGCACGTTACTTATCAAAGGTAAAGTACCAAATACAGAAACAAGCAAATCAAGTGAACTTAGTACTGCTGCCCATTAAATCAGCAAGTCTGTTTATTACAATAGTGAGGGCGAACCGAAAGGGAATCCTTGGAAAATGCTATTGGGGGTGTTAGGCTGGAGACTTGCAATATTTAAAGATGAAGAAGAAGAACAGATTCAAACTAGACCACCTACAGTAAAAATAAAAAAGGTAACAATGAAAAAGCTATGTATCCGGTAGAAGTAAAATAAATGCTGCAAGAGTATAGTGGGGAATTCGCTCTAAAGTACATATGAAATGTAGTACACATGTTCAGGACAGCAAGGTACACGGTGCTCGATTTGATGAAAATTCTAAGAGACTGCGGGGAAATAGGGGACTTGACAACTTTGGAGACATAATTCAAAGACTTTGGTGACTTTCAAACCTCAAAAGGAAAGCTTTTCAAAAACCAAAGAATTAGGAGAAAGTTTAATACAGGCATTTTCATAGCTTGAACATTAAAATCAAGTCTAACTATACGCCGTTCTTAGTGGGGAGTAACATCGTGCTTTTGCCGAGACTAGCTGAACGGCCTGACAAAAGGGATAAGGTTAAACTAATGATGCAAACATATTGAAAAAAAAAAAATTAAACTCACGTACAGAAGCCTTTCGACAGGTCCACACTTGACTCTATTGACTTTTCGAGTGGAAAGTGCACATACAAACAAGAATCTCTTTGCCTTTATGCCTGCACCAAGAGAGAAAGGGGGGAAGGGAATTTTCTTCTTTGAAACGGCAGTTACTATGCATGGGACGAAGAAATCCTGGGAAAGGCATCGAAAATACATAATCATTTTTAAGGAAAACTGAAGGACTGCTAAATGCCAGTATGTATGAAACGGAGGGCCGATCAAGTGTAGATTAAAGTTCAGTAAGAGCCAAATAAAAATTAAGAATTACTAATGAAATAGGCACACCTTGATTTCATATCTGCAAAGAGACAGAAATCTTAATATGAATATGTTAGGCAAATGTGAGAAAGAGAGACGTTAGAATACGGGTCTTAAGCAACATTCTATGAAGGAAAATACAACGTTTTGTACCCCTAGGGTGGTGAACAACCGTGTCCATGAATGGGAGAGATGAAATTTAACCTGTCTACTCTTATAGGTATGAAAGGGGTTGAGGAAGTGAGCTCGACCAAACTTATACGTAACAATAACCTAGAAAGGGATACGGAGCCTATATGAACAAAGCATTAAGTTACTTGGGTTCCCTCAACAGCAATTTAGCATTCATATGTGCGTAACATTTAAGCTGGAGACATAAATTTTATAAAGACATTGGTCTAGTGTAAATTTTAATTTAATTATTTTACTATATGGATGCTAAGTTGCGATGAAGGCAGATGATGCAACTGTAGTTTATGGAATAAATATGTGATCACAAGATGAAACGACAGTACAAGACAGAAGTTGTCGTTGCCAAAAATTCTCTGCCACTTACCCTACTCTTAAACAACGACGAAGGATAAATAGAGGTGTTCTGCGTGAACCTATGAAACTTACTCGTTCATATTTTATCATACTTGAAAATGCAGTTGTTGAAAATCATGGCACTTTGACAGGTTACTGGAAATCCAGAGTCGCTAGAAGCATTCCTGGAAAAATGTCAGAACTTTTAATTTCAATTCAGTGAAATGGAAAAACTTAAGACACTTCAGAAATTCAAATGAAGCACAAAGGGTTTAAAAAGGGTTCTGATTTTTTAAAATATCAGCGAATCGCTAGCCAACACCTAATACCGTAAAAAAAAAAAAAAAAAAGGCCCGCAGCTGTATAAACCTTAGTGATTAGGGAACTGGGGTGTGGGTGAGCTGTAGCATCCTACAGACATAGTGACGTCACTTTTGAATCTGATACTTTTTCAATATGGCCCTCTTATCCTAAATTAAAAATCTACGCCATTACTGATGAAATATTTTATCAACATATTTTACGGTTACCTCCCTGAACTTGCCAATGGCAATAAACCCCGTGAATTTGTTCTTAATTTTGTGAAAATTCTTGGTGAACTGCCAACAACTTACATGGAAGTGAAACTGCGCTCCATTTATGAAGTACTATTTGAAAAGTCTCTAAGAAGCTCTGGTAGTCTGCTGTCTCTCATAGAGATATATTACTTAAACCACCCACATTTATGCTGCCGGGAAAAGCAATCTCAGAACAGCTAGATTCAGTGATGCTCCTTTTCCCCAAACGGTTACGCATTATCTTCTTAAAATCTTTCTGCCTTTGTTTTTCTTGATTTCAACAGCCAATCATTTTTAAGAAGCTAATTTACTCGTTTCTCTTTTGAGTTAGTAGGTCCCTGTTTCTTTTTAATCCATCCTTTCACAGCTGTCCAACACTAATCCTCTCACTTGAATTTTCCAGCCTTACTGGCCCTTCTCGTAAAATGGGTACACACACAGGTACGTGTAAAGGCATGCTACACGATGTACGTTACTGGAAAAGTACATTTATTTCCGAATGCGGAAATTTCATCACGAAAGATCAAAATTTATTGCTAATGATGTTCACATACTGGGAGAGTAATGGAAGGTAAGAGACCGCAAGACTACGTGAGTGAATTTCTTCTGTACAGTATACATAGGGAAAAAAGGTAAGGTCTAGTAAAAAAAAATAAAAAGGTAAGGTCTAGTAAAAAAAAAAAATAATTAAACTTACAAACGAAAAATTCCATAGCATTCGGCAGATCTGCAACACTTCAATTGCCATTTACTAAACACAATAAACCTTTTGCAGCTCGATGTTTAAATGACCTAAAAAAAAAGTTCCAAATTATTTAACATAATACATCTGTAAGCAGGTAATTTACTCGACAATGGACATCGTTAAATGCGTGAATTAGCAATTAATTAGCTTTTTAAGTTTCATTAAATCAACATCAAAGCATTAAAGCGCTTTGAAACTCATCAATCGTATTGGGAAATAAAACGTCATATAAATTTCCAGGAACTGCGACTAAATTCTTAAAGTGTTTGAAGTAAATTTCGACAGAGGCTTCTAACTATCACTCCTCCCTGAGAGAGAGAGAGAGAGAGAGAGAGAGAGAGAGAGAGAATTTTTCATATTACGGCAGCTTTGGTGTACAAAGATTAATGAGGAATTTTTGTGCACGCGAGAGAGAGAGAGAGAGAGATTTTCATAGTTACGCGCTTTTGTGTACAAAAGTTAATGAGGAATTTTGTGCACGCGAGAGAGAGAGAGAGAGAGAGAGAGAGAGAGAGAGAGAGAGAGAGAGAGAGAGAGAGAGACTGCCCTGATTTCATGAAATCCACTACATCCATCATTTCAACACTCGTTCTCGGCTTTTGATCAGACTAAATTTAGGTGTTTACTGACTGCATTCATACCCATTACCATTTCAGTCCAACGTTGTTATTGGGCGTATTTCCTTAACCTTCAATAATTTTCATGACCTCCCGGGAACTCTTGTTCAGCGAATTTTGGCAGCGGAAAGACTTTTCCCTGCACCGATCGTTCCTGGTAGGAATCTATTTATAGTCCAATGTTCGACAGCTCAAACGTCACAGTTCTTTGATCGCTATTTCTGGATTCTGCCTCTTGTCACCGATGCTATTTCACGCTCTCGCGAAAAAAAATAACAACCCACCTAGGAAGATTGAGGATTTGTTGACGTTTTTTTTTCTTAACTCTAGTCCTTCTTATTGAAGAAGACACTCATTTTGAATTATTTTTTCGCATTCGCTATTGTATTTAAGTTGTAACAAACTAAGAATTGGAAATATTTCGTTAATCAACGATGTTATTGAAGAAGACACTCATTTTGAATTATATTTTCCATTCGCTATTGTATTCAAGTTGTAGCAAACTAAGAATTAGAAATATTTCGTTCATCAACGATTGTCTTGTTTGTTTGTATGGTGTTTTTACGTTGCATGGAACCCAGCAGTTATTCAGTAACGGGACCAACGGCTTTACGTGACTTCCGAACCACGTCGAGAGTGAATTTCTGTCACCAGAAATACAAATCTCTGACCCCTCAAAATAATGCCCGAGAATCGAACTCGCGGCCACCGAGGTGGCAGGCCAAGACCAAACCGACCACGCCACTGAGGCGCTTTCAACGATTGTCAATCTCTATCCTCTTTACTCTATGGAGAAGAGAAATCCATGGATAGCACGGTTCTCTCGGAATTGGGAATTACATCCTTACTTCGGGTTTCCTTGCATATAAGTTTCCTTGCATATAATCTTCAATCATTTAACAGGCATTTCCGCTTTCTCTCTCTAAATTTTTCTAAGGGGTGGACTATATTCAATCATTTAACAGGCATTTCCGCTTTCTCTCTCTAAATTTTTCTAAGGGCACTTCGCTACATAAAAAAATAAGAGGTACTTGCCCCTCAACTTTTCAAAGGCAGATAAGACTTATTCAGAAGTTCCAGTGCAGATGAATTCAAATATTAATTTTTTATTACTATAGTTGGGGAAATCGTATTTTCCATAGCAGTCTTCTAAGTGAAATTCGTTATAATACGTAGCTGTAAGTTTGCAGATCTACCTTTCAACAAATGCTCGTGATTTCTGTTATATGAACCTTCATTCGTATTATTATTGAAGTCCCTTTCATAGACGTGTTTTTTTTAGTTTCACGAATGATACTTTAGCATAAATTTAGTTTACGGCCCCGTACAAGGAAAGCGAAAATTCTATTAAAACAAGCGGAAACGAAAATTTAAAAAGAATAATTTTGGAGAGAGAGAGAGAGAGAGAGAGAGAGAGAGAGAGAGAGAGAGAGAGAGAGAGAGAGAGAGAGAGAGAGAGCACTCAACCCGTCTACTTATTCGAGTGCGTGATCTCAGTTACCAAGATAAAACCAGCCGCCCGAAATCCAGTTCTGCGACCGGGGTCGATATTGCCCTATCAATGAATCTGAACAACGTACTTGTTGCCGGGATCAGAGATAAAAAAAAATCAAGCGTCTACCAAACCGTCTGTCTGTCACTGACGGGCAAAGATTATATTGCTTCGTGTGACTGAAGTGATCGTCTCTGTACGTCGGGGAGGGACATTTATTTATCAGTTCAAAACACAAGTACTGTAGTGTCCTTGTTATCCCGTTATCTGTAATTTCCAAGTACCGCTATACTTCTGTATATGCATGTATAATCAAATGCGTGAGATAATAAGGTCTGTGAAAAGGTAGTATATGACTTTTGGACTTAAAAATATGTATAGAGGGTTTAAATGGTTTTGAAACCGGATGAAACCCGGCGTTTCAGATAGTTATGTAATGAGAAGATACAGTATATCACTGTTAATGAATACAGGTGACATTACGTAACTAAATCGGTATAGGACACACAGATCGGAGGTAAATAAAGCATTTATAACTCCGCTGCCATTCTTTCATATTTTGTTCTAAATAAACCCTAAAAGTGTTTTGACAGCCGTCGACTGAAAATGATTCTTTCTCGGCTTTGAAGTATGCTCAGCTTCTAAGCAAATTAAGTCCTCGGATTCTTATTTAATTTTTAAAATGATAGCTAATAAAAAATCCTTCAATTCTCAGCTCTACTATGCTCTACTCAAATAACTGAAATGATATATCTTTAAAAGTGGATATTCATCATTCACTTCAGAGCCCTAAGGCGTCTATTCTCCCGGCTGTTTTATACGTATTGATATTTACCGGCCCCTATAGTAACAGCTGTATAAGGTGAGGCCGCTTCGCAACTTACGCAAGAGACTATGTTTCAGTAATTCCACTTGGCAACAGCACACGCTATACACACCTCCGTTTTTTTATAAAAAATAACACGATGTGTGGGGGAAGGGTGCGGATTATTGATACCTTTTTATTAATTTTTTCAAGCCTCCACGTTAATCCTCCCTTTCCTGACTCGCATTTCTTACCTAGAATTTCTCTTTTTAGTTTCATCTTGCTTCCACCGTTCACTAAAAGAATTAACATGCCGTATTGTACGACCAGTTATCAGGTCATTTGCCTGTGTAAGGAGATGGCTGTGGAGAATGACGCAACTGAGAGAGAGAGAGAGAGAGAGAGAGAGAGAGAGAGAGAGAGAGAGAGAGAGAGAGAGAGAGAGAGAGATTTTTAAGCAAACATTATTGTGTAAATGAATATGCTTTACCGCCGAAGGAGTTACGACAAATAATTACGAGAAATTTAATACAGAGGAAGAAAATAACTTAGGGAAAAATATGAATGCGCCGGAACATCACTTAGTACTGCGCTTGTTAACTTCATTATTCCAACGAGCCTCTGCATTGTAATCCGTAAGTGACTTTTATATAAGTCACATTGACATTTTCTCTTGCCGAGATATTTCAACAGTAGAGACATTTAAAAAGAGTAGAACTTCTTACTTCTGTGTGGAAATATTTGAAATGAAGGTATAAAATCTTGTATTTACTACTAAACATCATCTAACGTTATTCGTTTGCGGTAAGTTAAGTAAAGTAGGACTTAAACTCTACCTTTATTTATACGAATAACGAAGTGGCTCTTAACAAGGGCAAGCGAAAAAGAAAGGGAGCTAAAATACAAAGAGAGAGAGAGAGAGAGAGAGAGAGAGAGAGAGAGAGAGAGAGAGAGAGAGAGAGAGAAGTCTATTGTAAAAACGACGACATAACAGCCTCTTCAAAATGAATTAAAAGAGAGAGAATGAGAAAATGACATAACTTATCGGCAAAACTAAAGAAAGCGGCTGCCCCACCGAGCGGTCCGCAGGGGTCTGCCAATTTTTACAGTACCAAAGATACGTCAGGAATCAAGTCCTCGAGATACGAAGGTTATAAAAAAAAAAATAAATAAATAAAAAATAAAAAAAAGAGATATCGAGATATAAGGTTAAAAAAAAAAAAGATACGTGAGTTGCCACGTCCTTGACTTTTAGTAATGGGGCTGCAATCAGTTTTACCGAGCAGAAACCAATGCTCATCTTAGGATTCAGTGCCAGTTAGAATCCAAAATCTTAAATTTGTTTGTATTGTTTGTATAGTGTTTTTACGTTGCATGGAACCAGTGGTTATTCAGCAACGGGACCAACCGCTTTACGTGACTTCTTTCCGAAACCACGTCGAACAGTGAACTTCTATCACCAGAAATACACATCTCTCTCCTCAATGGATTGGCCGAGAATCGAACCCGCGACCACCGAGATGGGACGCAAACACCATACCAACCACGCCACTGAGGCGCTCAAAATCTTAAAGAAAGAGACTTTTACAGCGTAACTCAATTTTGAGTACAAATTTTTCCCTCGTAAAGTACCATCGAGTCTTGATTTTTCCTTAAACCAGGGTTAATACAGAACGGTAAAAGGAATCTATCTAGATTCTAGACTATGTTCAAGTCACAATGTTCCCGTGTTTAGTAAATAGCAAAATAATAATTAACGAATTTTGTTTCCGATTGCCCTCACAAAATATGGAAACGGGGTATGTTACACTTACGATTAAATAAAAACGAGTGAAATATATATAAAAAAAATCGCACATAACAAAATACTGTATCTATAGCTTCCTTAGCTACCAGGTAAGCAACGGTAATAGTCATTTATAATTTGTACAGTTAAATTATAAAAAAAGTACAGGTGCTACTGTTACTGCTACTAAAAAACTTCCTATAGTAGATTCACATCAACCGTGAATTTGACGTCTGGCCAGTCCCTTACGACTCTCCTGATTGGTTGTTGATAAGTCAATCACAGGGCTGGAAACGCTCAGTCTCTCGAGAGAGTTCACACAGGCAGGATGTATGTACCATCTCTCCTGAGGGCTACGGCTTTCAAAAATATCCCTCAGGACAGGTGGAACACACATCCTGCCCATGTGAACTCTCTTGAGAGACAGGGTTTCCAGCTCTGTGATTGGCTTATCAACAGCCAATCAGGGGCGTCGTAAGGGACTGGCCTAGATATTAGATGCGCGGGTGATGTGAATCTACTATAGTACATCTAGCAGCAACGGGCCTTCCCGAAGCATTAACGCCTATCGACCGGCCTCAGCTGAAGACGTTAATTGTGTCAGCAACAGTAACGCGGAAGACCTTGGACGTGACTGATGAATTCCGACCATCAGCCGACAGGAGGAAGAAAAAAATAATGATCTCGAGCGGATAATGCCGTTCCCACCATTGGTCATTATCAAGGTGATGATATATGATGACTCCTAGGCCGGTGAGCCGGTAATGTGGGTATCTGGTGCCACAGCTCTACTGTACATCAACTTACTTTTTTTGTAAAATCTGTAAGCATATACGTATGCAAGTCTTGACAAATAGACAGATAGATAGATTTCTTTTATAATCCTTTCTTTGCATCTTCCCTCCTAAACAATATAGTATTTCGGTGTTTCAGGGATTTAACTGAAGACGAACACCGTCCCAGAACGAGCTTTTATACCATAAGAATCTATAACCAGAATCACAATGGGTACTGAAATAAAATTATATAAAAAGCGAGATATTTTACCTTAGAAAAGCCTTCTCTTCCCTCCTTATACCTTTTCAGTTAACTTTCAAGCCTAGAGATGTGATTATTACGATTCTATAATGAATAAATACCTCATTTGTCGATTTACATTTGGATGCCTGGTTCACGAAAATTCAGCTCAAGAAATTTTCCCTCTTGATTGAACATCACCTTCTCTAAATCTCTATTGGATCCTTACGTCTCACGATGCTCTTTTTCAATGAACGCTCGTACAGTCACCATCGTCTTAATCAGGTAACCACAGTATACTCTTACTCTCTACCTAGTAATTAAATTTACACCTACGGATGATTTATTTCCTGATAGACTTCTCACCTCACTTCCTTTCTATTCGAATGACCTGCTCTTCAATCATTCTTTGTTTTGTTTGTATGGTGTTTTTACGTTGCATGGAACCAGTGCAATCATTCTTTGTAATATCACGTCCGTATGCAAGTGATAAATACTGAAACGAGGGAAGGCTGTACTCCAGACTCCAGAATTCAAAATTCATTGCAATTTTCTTTGATTACCTGACAAACTCATGAAGGTGCAGTGATTGCGAAGTAGGTTAACCTGCTGCTTCCAAGACGTCTATGAGAAATGGATTTTTTTTTAAATGGGGTTTTCCTCCTTGGTTAGCCAATTAGATGGTGTGAATGTGGCAGCAACTGTGGTCTTATTATTTTCTGAAGCCACATCCTTGAGGTAAAGACAAATTTTTAAAACATACAAGAAAAAAATTACATTCTACCTCTTTAATTCCCATGTACTGATTAACTCCGACCTCGAAATAAAATCGTAAAGAACCTCCTTAAGAAAACCCTTAACTGAAGTGATTAGTTAAAAAAAGAAAAAAAAAACACTACGGAAAGATTAGCACGGTATATATCAAAGCAGTCCTCCAAAGATAATTGAATTTGATGATGATTCAAGCTTGGCAAAGGGCATGATGCGTCAATTTTCACGTGCCCAACTTTTTTTAAAATAAAATACCGATAATGATAACAAATGTTAAATGTTTAAAATTTACTATTAAGCAAACAGCAACGCCGATGCCACTTCAGCATACCGTAACACTACATTATTTTTCCAAGACTATTTTCATTATTCTCAAGATAATTTTCGATTCAGAATTAAGAAATGCAACTCTTTTTGATCACACACACACACACACACACACAAGGAAGGAGAAACTTAATAAGACCCTGTCACTGGCCATTCGCATCTGTTAGCCACTGCAATACTGCAATTAATGGCAGACATTATGACACCCGCTTCAAAAGCAAGTCACCGCAACTACACCGAACTGGCTGTAACGAAAATTAACGAAAATCGAGTCTTCAGAGACAGACAAACGGAAACTGAGTAATAGCAACTGGTCTGCTTCTAGCATCTATTCACACACACACTGGAAGATCCACTTCAGCTAGGTTAATTGAACTACGTATACTCGCATCATCCCACCACTTATCATGTCAAGTGAAATTTTCGTAGCGACTTTCACTCCGTTTTGTAATACCTCTTATCCTCGTGGTTGCGAAATGATCTCCTGTGCTTAACGATCCAGGGTACAAAAAAAATAATAAATATCCTCACGACTTTTCAAGATGATATATGGCGGGGGTTACGAAAAGATATATACAACTTCTCCGACTCGCTGATCGTGTCAGTGCCTCGTCTGGAGATAGGTTTTGAAGAGGTTCGCTTCAAGAGACGTAAAGTTATTTGTGCTTATAACTACAATGCAATTAAATAGTACAAAAAAAATTGGTATGTGACAGTAAGGGGGTAGAGGTCAGTGACGCTGAAGAGATTGATGCCCCACGTAACTGTGGTCGGGTCAAAGCCATGAAACTGAAAAAAATTTGCACATAAAACTAAATATTGCTTTCAATTGCCTGCGAATATCTTAACAAAAGAGCCGGCTTGTATTGCTATGATTCTCTCTCTCTCTCTCTCTCTCTCTCTCTCTCTCTCTCTCTCTCTCTCTCTCTCTCTCTCTCTCTCTCTAACACTGAGGTCAAACGGTGCTTCAAAAAGGTCACTAGTAATCTCGAGTTGCTTGCCTCGAAGCGACTTCAATCTGATAAGTCTGGACACGAACAGACACTAGTTCCCATAATTCTTGCGACAGTGTTCTTCTGTATCACAGGACTGAAAATAACAATAGTGGGAAATATTCAGTCACAACGTACTGGTATTTCTAGTATCAAGATGGAGATACATGAAGCGATATAGCGATTTTGTTATAGAAGCAAAATGTTTTAAAAAAACGTTTCGATATTCATTCGTTTGCCAAATATTCATGACTGGCATGTGAGGAGTGAAACCTCGCTAGATCGCTTGACTTAAGTATTTACAAAAAACAAGAAATTAGGATACACGAAATATGTTATACGTAGAGGGTGATCAAGTCGTACTATATGATAATTATCACAATTTACAGATGCATATTTTTTATGGTAATTATCATAATTTATGGATATATATATTTATAAGGAATTAGCCAGATATAATACAGATGTACTGACTGCCTTAGAAAGCTTTCTTAAATGGAGAAAAACAGCTAAAAGACACACATATATATACACACACAAACATATTATATATATATATATATATATATATATATAATCTTATCAAATACCATTCACTCTCGCCTCCTGCGCTATATCTCCTGTCTACCCTTTTCTTACGGAGCAAGTGGGTATAAGTTTCATTTCTTACATTGGCTTTAAACTGCTAAAACAATTTGATTAGATTAACTCTCAACTTCACAATTACGAAAGCGTATTTTTCTTTGGCAAGGTCCAAGTGAGACTCACTGCCGCGAAGATAAAGTTATTGACGATAAATTTTATCTTTGTGGATAAAATTATCTTCAACGATATCTGCCGGTACAGGTGCCCTAAAAAAAAGAAAGAGAAAGAAAATAGCACCGTCTCTTCCCTGACTCATTTTACAAGATTTTGTCGAAGGCTTATGAACTTGATTTATCCAGTAACACTCACCCTCCTCTACACTTGGTTTTATTTATTTATTTATTTATTTATTTATTTTCTCATTTCTCAAGTGATGATTCTAAGTTTCTTTCGTTGTTTCTCGCTGCCACTATACCTGGTTTTTGTTTCTGAAAGTGATATGTCCGGGATAACAATGTTACAGCGCTCTGAAACCCTAAACTAAATCCATGATTTTGTACTTTGTTTTTATAAGCATTTTTGCATGCAATAGGATGTACGTTACAGAAGGCCCTTTCTCTTTGAATGAATATGAATACCATGGAAAATTATGAGCAATTTGTTCACCCACAAGCGAAAATAACCTATGTACAGGATTTCATGAAACTCTAGAACAAGAGGATGAACCCTCCAAGAGTTATACTGATAATTAAGAAAGGCTTCAGATATTTGTAAGAGTTCTCGGCAGAATTATATGCAATTTATTCATCCAAGCGAAAATAACCTATGTACAGGACTTCATGAAACTCCAAAACAAGAGGATGAAGTCTCCGGCAGATATAATCTAGAAATCTCGAGATGGCCATCAAACAGACACTCCCACAAGTGTTCTGAAACAGCACAAGCACCTAATAATAACACTTGACCTTTCCTTTGCTTCCATTTCTGAGAAATTCTCCTCTGGCATTATATATCTCTCTCTCTCACACTTCCAGAACACAAACAAGACTTGTCTTTGCAACATCGCCTGCAACTCCTAAAAACGTGATAAACCCCATATTAGTGGGGCGCTCCCTCAGGGGACTGAGGTATGGTACATTCCCGTTCCCCCCCCCCCCCCTAAGAACAGTCTTCCCTCAAAACCATAGTTTGACCTTCCTTGTACTTGGCGTGGGAATGGGAATGGCAATCATTTACAAAGCATCGGGAATCCCCTCAGATCCACCTTCAATCTGAGAAAGCATTTGACATTTACTTACACTGACTACAACAACCGGGAGGGAAATTAGTCAACAGTAGCATTACTGTCACGAATCCGAAAAAACATGTCAAAGACATCAACGGTGATTAAAACGACAGAAGAAATTAAACGAAAAAACTTGACTTTGCTAAAAATGAGTATCCAAAGGTCACTCCCGACACGTGCCGACTTGCTGAAAATGTACTTCCTGTAAAAACCGTCAACATTATTTATCAACAGTGATTTGCAGAGGACGTTGTTAAAAGTGACTTGGTGTTGGTAGTGGGAGCACGAACAAGTGGAAACGCTGCCTGCCAACAGCGATTTCCAAGTAGGCAGACGCCATTCCACAACAAAAGGAAGGTGGGGGAGAGAGAGAGAGAGAGAGAGGAGAGAGAGAGAGAGAGAGAGAGAGAGAGAGAGATGCAGTTTGCAATTTGCTATAACTCCACCATTCTGAGGACGAGGTCTTTTTTGCTTCACGCTTTTAATCAGATTGTCAAGTGTCAACGAATTGTGAGGCAAACATCATTACGTTCGCCACAATCATTTATGCAAGGAATGCTGGCAACATGAACTATTGAAAAGGTAAACTTGAAAACGTAATAACGTAAGTAAAACCTTTTACATCCCACCCATTTCTCTCTCTCTCTCTCTCTCTCTCTCTCTCTCTCTCTCTCTCTCTCTCTCGCTGGTACAATCTCGGCAATATCAGGCAGGGAATGCTTTATGTAATTGCCTGAGAGAGAGAGAGAGAGAGAGAGAGAGAGAGAGAGAGAGAGAGAGAGAGAGACCTTTCCTCGGAAAACACTACATAAAAATATATATAATCTTTATGATTGAAACCAGCGTTAATTCCATTAGAAGAAACCTCGGTTTCAGATATTAATAAGATCACGAAAGGTTCAAATTTACCAAGAGTAGTTTCATAACGAGAAAGACCTTTGCCTTGTTCTCATGGTTTTACGGCATCATCTTTAAGGAGGAAAGCTCTCTCTCTCTCTCTCTCTCTCTCTCTCTCTCATCTCAATCTCTCTCTCTCTCTCTCTCTCTTGCAGGCAATTACATAACAAAGCATCCTTGCCGAGATTGTATCAGCTATATTTCTCCAGAGAGAGAGAGAGAGATATGCAAGTCGTAATATACAAACTCCCACGTGTGTGTGTGTGTGTATAATATATATATACATATCAGCAATAAGTCACCAAACAGCACGTGACAAATATGTACGTAAATAGCCACATGAAAGGTGAAGAATCAAAGATCAGGTACCAAGCGCTTTCGTGTATTGCGTACACTTCTTCGGGGTACGCAATACACGAAAGCGCTTGGTACCTGGTCTTTGATTCTTCACCTTTCATGTGGCTATTTACGTATATATATACATATATATATATATATATATATATATATATATATATATATATATATATTATATATATACACGCAAATATTGTTTAATATCGAATTCACTATACCTTCCGAATAACTTGCATCCAAGGGGAATTGTACTAAATTGTACTGAATTGTACTGTTAAGTACATCTCCCCTACCCAGGATTCAAACCTGGGCCTTTACATAAAATGATACCCAGTCGATTTTAACCACTTGACTATCAAGAGAGATAAAGTTGCTGTTGAATTCAGGTTATATACGTAGAGTCGACATCAACCCGCCTCCAAATTGGTAGCTGAGAGCAATACTTCTTCATACAAAGACGGCCAAATGTCAGAGAAATCCGAAGGAGCTTATCTGAAGATAAGTATACAGATGGTATCTCAGAGTACAATCACCTTCGAAGGAGACACCGCCAATTCTATAATGAGATCTATAAAAAATATGCTACCTTGGCTATCCAAAAGTCAAAATCTTCCTGATAGTCATTGTGGCTGGTAATGGAATAGAAGGTATAATTCCCCCTTCAGTGTATTGTCAATTCGATACTAAACGATATTTGGGTCTCTCTCTCTCTCTCTCTCTCTCTCTTTTTCATCTCTCTCTCTCCTGCTCTCCTCTCTCTCTCTCTCTCTCTCTCCTCTCTCTCTCTCTCTCTCTCTCTCTCTGTATATATATATATATATATATATATATATATATATATATATATATATATATATATAAAATGTTTACACAACACACATATATATGAATATGAGAGAGAGAGAGAGAGAGAGAGAGAGAGAGAGAGAGAGAGAGAGAGAGAGAGAGAGAGAGAGTAGCTAACAAGACTAAAACAAGAGCTAAAAGGATTTTATCACTTTAAATAAACCTTTACAGTTTATCGTAACCTCGGCAAATCTTTTCTGTACGAAGACGCCCATATGAATTTTATATAAAAAAATACGAAAGCCTTTTTCAAGAACTTCAGGCGATTCAACAAAGAAGTTCAGCCGTATCTTCAACCTCTTGAACCAATCTCAATTTCCAACTGGAGCGTCGCACAAATTAAAGGTTATTTTTTTTTTATCTTGAAAGTAAACCTATCAGACGATAGACTACCTCCAATCACCACAGACACATCCACATAGATAAGACAACGTTATCTTCCCCCTGGCCCAGACCGATAAGGTGAAAAGAATTTTTTTTTTAGAAATTCTACAGGTCATGCAGTATTACGTCCGCTTTTGAAAATGACTTAATATAATGTAGGGTCATTTCCTGAAATAATGAGAATTAAATGTACGGTAATTCTACTTTAATTAGTTATTATTTTAAAGACTGCAAGAATGTTGACGTATATTTAGCGAGAGTAAGTGGACAAACCACGGTTGCTATACGCTCATATCCGCTATATCTGATTGGTATAAGGGCGGAGTGAAAAAATGAAAAGACTAAACTCGACTGAACTTCACTCTCAATTATGACTTTTCACTGGCTCTGACAACAATAACTTTATTTCAAAGTCACCTGTAGAACAAATGTTTGACCAATGCCAAGAAAGTAAAACAACCTGCTTTACACAATGGCAGTCTAATCTATGAGACCTCCAACAAATCGCACCAGCTTGCTCTCCTGCATTGACTAACTTAATCGAAGCAACATAATCTTTGTTTCACATTGAAATTATTAAAAAAAATATTTTGACAAGCAAAAGTGAGGCATAAATAAGTTGAAAATTGGAAATTAACCAATATATTCTTTTGGGTAGACAATAATAAAAATTTTATAAATATCTTTTTACATTCTGAAATCAATAAAATTTGGAGGCAAATTGATATGACAAAAATTTAGTGGAGCAAATATTTTAACAAAAACATAAATGAAATTAGGTAAAATAAATCCCTTGGATTGATTACCTAAAATCTTCGGACGTCAAGTATTTCAATGTTTTTTGGCTGCAATAACATAAATATAAAAATAAGAGTTATAAGTATAAAACTAGATCAATTATAGGAAAGAAGATAATGACAGCAACAAGATCAGCAACAGAAATGATGAAACAAAAAAATGAATGAAAATAATATAATTCAGAGAAGCTACAAAGTTAACACCACAGCTGTATCAGTTTACTTAAACTTCCGCAACATCATTAAAAGTTGGTTGCCCTCACCCTTAAATAATCCCCAGGAGAGCTACAAAGTTTAACACCACGGCTGTATCTTTACTTACACTTCCGCAACATCCAGTAAAGTTGGTTGCCCTCCCCCCTCCCTTAAATACCCCCCCGGGACACCAACCCCCCCTCTCCCCCCCGTTTCCTTACACTCCTCACTTTCAAGCCTTCCTTTCCGAAGCTTCCCTCCGACAAAGATAGATATGTCCTCGAACGTAGCTACTGCAAACATATTACCTACGTAGATTGATATGCAATTTTATCGGGAATCGGCTGAGATATTTGTTTGCAAACAAAATCCTGATAATTTCCTGCAATGAAAGGAATATATATATATATATATATATATATATATATATATATATATATATATATAATAGTACATTGCATACATATAAAAGTCATGCATAAGGAACTACCTGAACTATACATACATACATACACACACACACACACACACACACATATAATATATATATATACTATATATATATTATATATATATATATATATATATATATATATATATATATATATATGAGAGAGAGAGAGAGAGAGAGAGAGAGAGAGAGAGAGAGAAGAGAGAGAGGTGCTTTACGACATCGCAGATAAAAGATGATGAAAAAGATAACTGAGGTTGGTGTGGTTTGCGGTTTATCACATGGGGTTGGGTGTGGGTGGAGGATGCTTCACTACCCAAACCTCTTCCTTTTTAGCTGGCTACTCATACTACTGATAATCAATACCTGATGATAATAATTATGGTGAGTTAAATTAAATACAGAAAATTTTTGGTTCTCTTTTCCTGATTATTTATCTGGTAATATCTATGGAAAGTCTTTGATTTTTGCTTATTAAAGCATATGATGTGTTATGTACGGTGCGAGTGAATATAGACACACATAGCACAAATGTTCATCTGTATTGCACATACTGGGCATAGTGAATATAGTCTGGGATATTATACATTGAAAAATATCATACGACGGTACATAAAATCCTAAAGAAAAGTGATCAGTTGCATAACACTGTTGCTACGAAATTATAAACTCACAGCAGAAGTTTAGTAAATTAACACACACGATAAATTAACAAAATAGTATAGACCACTGTTATCCTATACGTGCAAAAATAAATAGATTGTGATATAAATATCCACAAGAATAATAACTTGACCCAATTATTCATTAAATTAACGAGGATATCGCCTCGTACTAAAAAAAAAAAAAAAACGTTGGGAAGAAGAAAGGATATGATCAATTTCTTGAGCGGTACAACGATGAAATGTCACGTACAGACGTGACAGAAAAAAAAAAGCATTCAGACAAATTAACATGGAATTTTTTTCCGTCCTGCGTCCTCTGTGCAGGCGTGATGGCGAACCAAAATGATCTCTTAGCAAATATTTCCGACCAAGGTCCGCTGCCAGAATGAAAAGGGTTTAGTCGTTGTTTTCATTATAGCCGTATGATGGCTTCAGGCAATGCTTGTTATGTACTAGGTCGTGGTAGTGTTTGTTTTTACTGTTCAAGATTCAGATTTCTCCATTTTCTTTAGTCGTCACTGCCCCGAAGATGTGTTAAATACACGAAAGTACTTGGTACTCTGTCTTTTCTTTTTTTAAATTTTCCCAGTGGTTTCATTTAATAAACAAAATCATAAAATCATGGGCTTACTTTTGTGACTTCTTAGTATAATATATATACATATATATATATATATATATATATATATATATATATATATATATATATATATATATATATATATATATATATATATGAAGAAAAAATCTTAACTGTCATCCTTTTGTTCCCCCCCCCCCCCCCCGTGTTTTCCTGACCTGCAAAAGGCACGTTTTTAGACATTTAAATCAATAAAAGCTAAAAGCAATATAAGTGGTGTTTCCGTAACCTGCACACCATCTCGAGTCTTAATAAATAAATAAGGGAAAAAATAATCTGTGTTCATCGTTCATTAAATCAAGTACATGGTTCTCTCTTTAGAGAGAGAGAGAGAGAGAGAGAGAGAGAGAGAGAGAGAGAGAGAGAGAGAGAGAGAGAACATTTCTTATGAGGTATTTGAGATACCTACCAATATCCCGGGTTGAAGTAGGCTATATTTTGTAATAAAAAGATGATATACATCAAAGGATTAGCTAGGTCTGCTAGTCAATAATTAATTAAATGTGTTCTTTCCAATCAGTCTAAGCAGCTTTGGGTGGACTTGGTTCACCTTTGCACAGAACGTAATTTACTTTTATGAGTTTTTTGTCGTAATTTCTTTATAGAAGATAATCAGTCTTACAATGATTAACTTGCGGTTGCCAATGCTTTTGGTAATGGGATAAAACATGTTGCAGTGTGAACAACATATTTAATTTTATATATAGTATAATATTATATATTATATATATATAATAATATAATATTAGTAACAATAACTTACCTTCATAAGGAGGCGGATGGGGCAGGAAATCGAATGCAATTACGTGGCAGCAGTCAAGTGGAAAATCCAAAATATGAGCTGTGAAGAGGGTGGGGGGTTGTTACGGGAGGGGTGTGTTCTCCAAAGGGAAGAAGTGAAAAATATTAATGAGATTACTGAGGGATGTTGGGTCAGGCTTGCGATTTTTTTTTTTTTTTTTTAACGTTTCGCAGGCCTGATAATTGACAAAGCTTCGATGAACGTTTCAACAAACTATTATCAAGAAAGGTAAAAGTCTACTTTTTCCTGACAAATCTGGTGTTTATCAAAACAATCCAGCGAACTATTAAGACCTTCCATACACAAATAAATGAAATCTGTCCATTCACAAACTCACCCTACCTAAGAACGTTTTGGCCTGATGATAGCCTAGTGTTATACCCACTTAACTTGCTCCGGGTCAGAATGGGTCACAGGTCAGTGCGATTCCCTACCGAATTAAGAATCACGAGGAGCCATTTTCGCTACTCGTGTGAAAAATTATCGTGGGGTCATCGCCAACGACGTCGAATGTTAAAAAACGTGACTGTGATGAAAAGCCAGTAATACTTTGCGTTGCATCTGTGCTTTTCAGAGGATATTACACTTTAAATTTTACACACACGTGTGGACACAGTTATATATTACACACACACACACACACACACACACACACACACACACATATATATATATATATATATATATATATATATTATAAATATAGTGTGTGTGTGTGTGTATTTATGTAAGAGAATGC
>NC_061095.1:14707352-14747748 GCF_015104395.2 Macrobrachium nipponense | reverse complement strand
CGTCGAGAAGAATCCTTTCCATTAAAAAAAAAAAAAAAACTTCCAACAAGGAATTCATTACTATTCTATTAAAAGTCTGATCTTGGCATTTTACAGTTACTCCTCAATCTGGATAATGCCGACTATCTGAGACGAGATCTGTAAAATACATCTATTTTCTTCCTCCAGTTCGTCTTAAAATTCTAACGTTTAATCTTGCAATTGTCAGAACTTAGCACTTTGCCGTTTAACTCTTAAAACAAAGACGTAATTAGCGTCACCGTAAGAATGTCGTATTTAAATGACTTCGAATTCAACTGAGAGTAAATTTATTTGGAGGAGAGAAAAACTTAATTTCAAAGTATCTTGAACGGAGACAGCAACTAGATTTTCAATTCAAGTTAAGTGTACGTAACACGACACATTTACAATAAGCGCGGCTTAAATACTCTCTCTCTCTCTTCTCTCTCTCTCTCTCTCTCTCTCCCTCTCTCTCTCTCTCTCTATATATATATATATATATATATATACTATATATATATATATATACTATATATATATATATATAATATATAAATATATATATATATACATATATATATATATAAATATATATATAATATATATATATATATATATATATATAACGTATAATTTATAATACGCCCCACACATATATACATATGGGTGATTCATGGTGTGTTAGCTGAATACTCAAATACATACATCCATACATCGACCCCAAGTATAAACGAAAACGATCAACGCAAAATAAACTAAAACTGACCAACTATGATTTACTATGCAATGGCTGGCACAACTGTAGATAAACCGTTAATCAATGTACCGTAATTTATCAAAGTATTGCGTAGTGTAAAAGATTTATTACATAGCAATTAACTTTATTTTTGCAAATACTCTTTTATGCCAAAATATACGTATTTATTTTCCAGCTAACCTCAACTCGCAGTGCGCTGACCTTTTATTGCTGCTATTTTGCTTTTTTTAAACATATTTCATAAAACATTCATTCTTAAAATTTAAACTTTGTGTTCAATCGTGAAAATTTTACTTAACGTTAACATTGATTCATCATGCGCAAACATGGCCAGTGTGTGTGTGTGTGTGTGTGTTTGAGACGAGACCCCAAAAATGAAAGTAGAAATGTCATAACACAAATGTGAAAACGAAACAAAAACTACTTCCGTCAATATGGCAAACTTCTCAGATACTGTCATGGCGTCTCTCACTGTCACTTAACTTTTCCAAACGGAGCACACAAAATGTCACTGAGAACTTGCAGCGTGAATTATTTTGTCATTCGAGGGCTCAAGTAATTCTCCGCTCGAAAACATTTACAGAGCTACAAAATTAAAAATTCAGTAAGGAGAAGCACCTCGTTTTTTATTTATTCATTTAAAAAACAAATTTGGAATCCTCTTCTGTTTATTTAAAACTTTGTGAAACTGCAAATTTATTTTTTATTTTTTTCCAGGGTTGGGGGTCTCCCCACACCTTCAACTAAAATAACAGTAATTTTCCCCTTTCACTGAAAATCTGCTACCAGATAAAATTTATCCTCAGGTTCAGGAGAAGGCTGATTTGTATATCATCATCAACCCGTTTCCCACAGCAGAAAATTAATTTAAAAAAAACAAAAAAAACAGACATGGTTATTGAATATCTTGAATTTAACTGCTGAATCCCGTATGTATCATAATATGTAAGACCTTCCACAACTTTTTTAGCCACTTCATAAACTTATAAGTTCCTCAAGAGTGCATCGAACCCCCTTCAAACGATGGGTCACTCACCTCTTATCTCCGAAGCATTATTGAGATTCTTGGCTACTAAGGTTCTTCCTTTATAATAAATCTTCCATGCCATATAAAGCACTTTTCATGTCTTCTACTCATCGTCCATCCTAACAGTTCCAAGTTATGAACTTTTCATTCAAACAACCTGTCATCCTCCCTTCATTCCACAGGGAAAAAAATAAAACACTTAAAACACTTCAAAACACTGATCCATAGCAGGTCTTCCCACCTACTTTGCTAACCTAATAATGTCAACATTTCTCACATTTTCAGCTATTGTAACTCATTATATGCCAACAATTCACCTCTATAGATCCCACATTTTTTCCTTTCATTCGTATTCAATGTCTATACTTGACTTCCATACAAGAGAACTGGCTCAACAATCCCTTTAAACATACATTCCAGCCTCGGCTTCAGTGGACACTCCACAAATATATCCCCAATCTTTTACTCGCTACCTGATACCTTTTTAGCTTTTTAGCTCCCCTTATCTTGTTCCTCGCCTCTTCTCCTCTTATTATACTTTCATTAGTTTTGTATATGTATGTGTGTGTTTGCGTACGTGTGTATTATGTATGTGTGTGTGAATGAACAACGGTAAATATCCCATCAGCAAATTATTTCAAGCAACTCTCCCATGCAAAGCAGTCTTCATGCAAAACGAACAAACGCACGCAAATACTGCGTACGCAAGCGGCTACTAATCACGCCGAATGCTTGAGCGTGATCTGTCCAACGTAACTGTTGCTGAAGCGGAGCCGAGCAAACAAACGGTACGTGAAACGAACGTGTTTGAAAAGAACGTGTTTTTCCGCTGGAAAATATCCGCGCGCCAACGTTCACTAGGTCACTCGAGATCAATAGAATTCAGGAGGTTTCTGCTTGCCATAGTATACTTTGGAACACGTTCTAGCGCACGGGGCAGATGTATACAGCAGCCACCACTACATACGCAGGCCATGACCGGACACACATCTGAAGGCTCGAGTCTTTTTTTTTTCTTTTTTTCTTTGAATAAAAGGTAGACTCCGTCGAAACCCCTCTCTCCGCGGTATTGCGAATCAAATCTCTTCCCCCAGCAGATCAACCTTTGCCATACAAGCGATGGATGGGGGCGGAAAGAAGGGGACACCCATTTTTAAAGGAGAGATCTCAAAATCTCGAGTTGTAAGTGGCACTCACAACCAAGCATGCGTGCGTGCGTGCGTGTGCAAGCAAAAGGGGCTTCCGCCACTCTTTCGATTGTACGCATACACACGCACACTTGCGCCCGCTGCTGCTGCTGCTTCTATACACACACATACACGTGTGTGTGTGTGTGTGTGCTGTGATGCAATGTTGACTGCCACGTCAATCATGACTGCCACGCTCTCTCTCTCTCTCTCTCAAGCCCTCCTCCACACGGCCCTTCCCACCCCACCCTCCCTTCCCTCCCTCCCCTTCCGGCCAGTCCCCTCCTCCCATATCGAAGCCCACCCCCAACCCACACCACCCCATTCTCCCTACCCTCTCTCCCTCCCCCTCAACCACTTCGTTTCCATTTCGCGGCCGCCACCACAGAAGGACTTCACCGAATGAATTTTCCCGACACGAGGTAATGATGTCAGCTCCTGCCAGCATCACTTGGGTGGGCTCTGTTATCTACCCAACGCCCAGAGATGTTAACTAGAGATCAGAGATGCGTCCAAATACAGTTACAGATAAGTGCGTGTGACTGACAAGAGAGAGAGAGAGAAAGAGAGAGGAAGAGGGAGAGAGAAAGAGAGAGACGGTTGGATACACCCGTAACTACGCAACACGCTACACTCCTCCCCCCCTTTCCCGCTCACCGCCCGGGGGAGGGGGACGGGAAGAGAAAGAGAGAGAGAGAGAGAGAGAGAGAGAGACGCGCGCGCTACCATATGGTCAATCAGTACACACACTTCGCCCACTTATATAACTTCTTTTCAACGTCGCACGGACTGACCGACCATTACAGAACGTGTCTGCAAGTGACAAACGTCCCCGATTCAAGCAATTATATATATATAAACACCAAGAGGCGTCATCATCTTGATTGAGGTGAGCGTCGTCTGCTGCTTCTGCTTCTGCTCTTTATTCCTGACGTTCGGGGCAGGTTGTAAAATTTGTAAACAATCGTCGGAGATGATGGTGATGGATGTCTGCTGCCGACAATGTTTTGAAATTTCTGAGCGGATGAGTGTTGAGTGGTGTCATGATATGGTCACCTTTAACGCCTCTCAATGTTAAATAAAAAGAAAAAAAATAAAAGAGGGAGGAGGAGGAGGAGGAGGGCAAACGAAGGCAGGACATAGGGAGGGAGGGACAGGATGGGAGGGGGCGCTGACCCCGTGCATGCTATTTAAAGACGTAGTTCGAAATAGCATGGAGAGAGAGAGAGAGAGAGAGAGAGAGTTTTATGTATTATGGTAAGCCTTTCTTTCTCCTTCCCACGTTAGCGTCTGATTATTTATTTACACGGGTCTTCGATAGATCATATAAAAAAAACCCGATTTCCGGGTAGACACGTTTCAGGAACCCCCCTCCCCCCAGCTGTGTCAATCACCTAACAAATGTAGTAAATGCTTATATATGGTCGCGAGTACAGCTGTCACCCAATTCTATCCTCTTCCTGATTCTTGATAGCACCAGGGTTGGTGACTTTTGACGACTTTGTGTTCTCAGTGAAATTATCCGTTTACTTGTTGACGTAAATGAGACAAAAAAAAAAAACTCGACACGAGGCCTTACTTTAAATTTGCTTTTATTCGCAACGATTTTATCAACACTCGACGAATTAATTCAATATCTGGCATTGCAGGATTTTTTTTTTTTTACACTCGCAACGAATTTATTCATACACGCCGCAACAATTACATTTGGCGGACGGCGGCGTATAAATGGACATTTTTCACTCGCTATAAATGTAGTCATGAACTGGACAACAAATAAATTTAATCCAGTTCTGTTTTTAGCGGGGCGATTTGGAAAAAATAAATGAATGAGTATTTTATAGTTCAATACTAATTAGATCAAGCACACATTTGACAACAATAATAATGTAAAATATTAGATATTCCATTTTCATATTTGCTTTGCTTGCATAAACATAGTGCATGTAAATTTTTTGAAATATTGCGTCACCTTTAAATTTTAACTACGAAAATTTACGTTTTACTCTGTTTGCGCTTTAATTTTTCACAAAAAAAAAAAAAAAAAAGCTTTCCCACGAAATTGTCTCAAATTTAACAACACACATCAAAAAGACACGCTGAACTTTCAGTATATTATTCAAATAATACGACAAAAATAATGAATGGACATAAAAAAAAAGTAACTTTTCACTGAACATTGTGATAAAGGACAGTGAGTACTATGGAAACATATAGTGAGATAAAATTCGTGCGTCATGAGACACTGCTGACCCGTGTTCGACGAAAATTAATTTTGGCCCATTCATTCTTATTAATCAATGGCTCTGCCTTACTGCTGTAGTGTGAGTGAGTGAGTGTGTTTGCGCTGTATGCATACACAATGCTTTAATTCGATGCAGGTACTTTGTGTATTTTGTTCATTTTCCCCAGTCTGAGCACAGCCGGACGGACACATACAATCATAAATACATACATACACATACACACACACACACACGCACTCACACACACACACACACACACACATATATATATATATAGTATATAATATATATATATATATATATTATTTATATATATCTGGCTGTTGTACGAAAGATTATAATAATGAAGGCAGTTATTAGCATGATCTGCCGAGGTCTCGTTCTTGTCATGAGTTAAGTTTTTGCTCTAAAATGCACATTCAAGGCAATTTTCAATTTAACAGTGAAATAATGTGTATCTACCAGCTCTGTTATGATCCGCCACTGAATTTAGAAAGCAGACATCAAAGCCTAATTCGCTTTTCAGTGCTATGGTCAAATGAGGCATCTGATGGCCTGAAATGCATATGTACGACGAATTAAAAGTACTTTCCCTAGCCATTTTATACCTTTTACGTAATCACTCAAGAAATATATACATATAAAAACAAGAGAAAACACCATCTAGACCGAACACGGGGAAAATGCCAGCTAATAACACACTGGAAAATGTCTTGATACAACACAGGAAACTCAATTGTCAGAAAGCAAACAACGTAGCCCTTTATCAGCGGCAAAAAAACATATTCTACACAAAAAGAAAGTAATTACACAAGTGCAATAAAATAATTCATAACAACAAAATACATTAACAAAACCTACAATAAAACAATTTATACCAAAAGTAATTACACAACTACAATAAAATAATTCTACAACAAAAGTAATTACAAACCTACAATAAAATAACTCTATAACAAAAGTAATTACAAACCTACAATAAAATAATTCTATAGCAAAAGTAATTACACAACTACAATAAAATAATTGTATACCAAAAGAAAGTAATTACACATTTACAACAAAATTATGCAACAGCAAAGAAAGTAATTACACACCTACATTAAAATAATTCGATACCAAAAGAAGGTAATACACCTGAAAAAAAAAAAAAATAATAAATAAATAATTTCATACCATAACAAAAACACTGAACTGAAGACATCGAACTCGGGCGCCTAAGCCCTGCAAAGAGGAAACGGAAACCCGATCTCAAGTAAGCATCAATTGAACTAACTTCATAAGGGTATAAAGTTAAGCTAATGAACGCGCGAGTTTAAGGCGGTTCGTGTATGTAATCAAGAGGAGCGCACCTGACGAGCCAGGTGCAACAGACGTCCCCGACGAGAGGGTGGGAAAACCTTTCTCTCTCTCTCTCTCTCTCTCTCTCTCTCTCTCTCTCTCTCTCTCTTTAAAAAAATGAAGGCATCTCCTACGACTTTTGTGCTTACTGTTACGTCATATGTTAACTCATGCCTTACGAATATATCCATATATCCAATATTACAGATTACTGCTGAGAAGAGAGAGAGAGAGAGAGAGAGAGAGAGAGAGAGAGAGAGAGAGATGAATGACTGATCAGTGGGATATGAAACTGATGTCACAAAATCAAGGTTGCTGACGTCGTGTGTGTGTGTGTGTGTGAGAGAGAGAGAGAGAGAGAGAGAGAGAGAGAGAGAGTTACTATCATACCTCATGGCTCACAGGGCATTGAGAGAGCACGATATGAATAAAAAGTTGTTGAAACTATGACAAGTTTTATGATGGAAGCGAAGAGATATGTATATGGGATGGAGAGTAAAAACTGCAGTAACCAGTAAAAGCATTTAAAAGTTTGCAAGAGGAAAAGGCTGAGAGTTAATAAGAAGTACAGTAAGATTATGAGGGTTAATGGGTGATGGAAGAACGGAAGTGGCTGAATTGTTTAGACATTTAGTGATATGTTAACAGTTGAGGTTAGTCACAGAGCAAATGGAGCAGGATAGGTATTAGTGTGTTTGTTTTAAAGATGGAAGGACGCTCAGTTTATGAAAACCAAGATAGGATGTACGAAGAGCAGGTTGAGCCAATTCTCCAATGTGGAAGTGAAGTATGGTTATTGGAGAGAGAGAGAGAGAGAGAGAGAGAGAGAGAGAGAGAGAGAGAGAGGGAGGGGGATTAATCTGTTCCGATGAAATTTTTGCACGGTTTACGTTGCATAAGAAGAATTGGCAATGTGAGGAAAATGTGGAGACATAAAATTGTTAAAAATAGATGTTAGATATATATTATACATACAAACACACACATATATATAATTTACAAAACTGTTACTTTACCTTTGTCCTTGGCATACCTTAAAAGGTCTTAATATCATAAATTGTTTGTTACGTTACTTAATACCTCTTTCCTCTTTCTGAATTAGTTATACGACCTAGCAATCCCCCCCACGAGCAAGATAGCTAACAAACCCCTTACCTCCTCCTTTCCAGACAAGCGCTGGTGGGAAAACGCAAAGTGGATAGAGAGAGAAACCTTTTTTGTTTTCAGGAGTTTGCAAAGCCGTGTCTGGGCGCCGTCGTGTCTGCACCAAATTGCGTCATGTTTACCATCTAAGGTTGTCCGGGTGTCAATGTAGGAATTCTGCAAAAAGAAAAAGAAAAAATAAATTTTAAAAAAGTTAACTGATGAGGTAATGAAGTGATCCTGAAGCTAAATGTGTTTGCTTGTTTACAAATACACACACACATACACAGTATATGATGATCACAAGTAAAAGCCCAATACTGTAAGTTAAAATTCTTATTAAAAGAGGATAGATAGAGGGAGAGAATAGCATTATATAATACATATGTATACATGTATACATGCAAAATACCGATGGTTACAAATATGTATCATATATTGTGAGATAATTCAATGCCTTCTCTCTGTCTCTCTCTCTCTCTCTCTCTCTGTCTCTCTCTCTCTCATCACACACACACACACACACACACACACACACACACACACACACACACACACATATATATATATAGATATATATATATATATATATATATATATATATATATATATATATATATATATATATAGTCAGGTGTGGACTTGTACCCTAAGCGGAAGTATCCCTGAGAAATTATTGTAAATTTTAGCCAAATGATTTTGAAAGCCACTCCTACCTTGACACCTGCCTGTGGGTGGATCTGCAGTCTCAAACAAAACGTGTGTGATGTTCGTCAGTACTGTCTCTGTAGTATATATACTTGCGAATTCTAATACTATGTATCAGTCCTTTGTCAATGGCTTGAAAATAAAGCCGAAACTGGTCAGGACCTACACCCTGTCTCTTTATTTTTCACCTGTGGATATGTGTGATATATATAAATATATATATATATATATATATATATATTATATATATATATATATATATATCTAATAAAAGGCAGCCCATAAAAACACCAAAAATATAGAGAGGGAAAGTACTATATTTCAGAGACAGCTGTCTCTCTATGCAGTATATAAACCTGAAGAGAGAGACAGCAGTCTCTGAAATATAGTACTTTCCTCTCTATATTTTGGTGATTTTATGGGCTCCTTTTATTATTAGGATGGAATTCTGTTGTTACAGAACATTTTTACCAGTAATACCATCATATGATATATATATATAATATATATATATATATATATATATATATATATATAAGAGGAGAGATGCCAAATATATATATTATATATATATATATATATATATATATAATATATATATATATAGAGGAGATGCCCAAATATAGGGAGGAGATGGCCCAAATATATATATATATATATATATTTATATATATATATATATATATACCCACTTACTATACATACATACATACATATAGTATATATATATATATATATATATATATATATATATATATAAGTATATATATATTTGGACATCTCTCCTCTTTTATACAATTTCTATTGAAGTCAGTGGCATTATTTGCAGAGACTATATTTCTGTAGACTGTAAAACGTGAATAATCTTTCTTCCTGACAAGTTCGCCAGTAAAGAAAAAGAAGTATCGACCGAGTCACAGTCTAAATATAAAAATAACTTGTTTCTGATAATACTGCCTTTGACTTTAACAGAAATACACCCACGTATATATACATACATATGTGTCTGCGAGTGAAAGTATCTTAAGTAAATGTAAGAAACACACTGGTGATATTTCAACATTTACTGATTTCCTATTCGGCAATGAGAGAGAGAGAGAGAGAAGAGAGAGAAAAGAGAGAGAGAGAGAGAGAGAGAGAGAGAACTTAGCATGTAAATGAAAACAAATGTACCATCAGGTGGAAGCCCAGCTGCCGTGAGCCAATATTCTCGCATACTCTAGTCTAGGGTAACGGGTCCAGGATAAGTAATACTCCCTAAGTGACCAAAATTTATTGCTACTTCGAAGTAAGGTTTCCCTTAAGGAATTTCCTTCTACTGATTTTAGTGGACGCTGCGCAGCGTACGGAGAATGCTCGAATCTGCTATCATCAATCAAACCAACAATATGAACCTGTCAGGAGGACATTGGAGATCGGACGACATCGACGAACTAATCCTTAGGCCGCTCCTCAAGCAGGTGTCCAAGAACATCCCACCACCGGACGAGTCGCCAGACGGGAGTTAATGAGGACAAAAATCACCAGGAAATAGTTTAATTTCCACCCTTCCTGGGTCACCAACAGAGACTGACTGCCACACCTACATACTCGTATGTTTTGGTATATATACCATTGTAATCCTAAGTCCATATTTTACCAGTGATCAGGAACACAGAAGGAAGTGCTCGAAATATATGGTTGCAACGTTAAAATAGTGTTTTATGGGCCTTTTATCTTCATATTATACTGTTGTATTACAGTAACGACATTCATGTTCCTAGGGAATAAGAGGAGGTTGGGTAAGGAAGCAACGCAACTCATGCCTGTACCCTCTTGTTTATGGGCATTCCTCACATACCCCAAGCAGGCAGGACGGAGTACGGTAACCCACCCACACCCATCACCCCTCCATATAATGCGAAAAGTACTCAAGTCAACTGGATACGGTATGTTCAGAGTAGCAGCCTTCTGCGATCAAGATTATTAGCTTTAAGTGCCCCTCTTAAGTCGCAAGATGGTTATGTGGCACAATTGTTCTGCGCCGCCCTCGCCCGCAATCATGTCTTTCAGCTGACCCGTTCCTCGGTATCATGTTTTCTTCGGTCGAAACATGAGCAAATGAGTCTGACGGTTTTTCTTTCCCTACGATGCAATTCGGCTTCTTTTTTGCGTCTCTACTAGAACAAAGGGGACTTTTCCATACTCCTCTCTCTCTCTCTCTCTCTCTCTCTCTCTCTCTCTCTCTCCTACTGAATGGGAAAAGGAGCCTCTGATGAATGTGATCCTTAGCAAAGCTGACAACTTAAAAAAATATTTCTTTGATTCTATCACCTTCCCATCCTCCAAGAGGCGGGACAATCACGTCCCTTGTGGTTAGATCCTATTTTGAATGGCTTCAAATTATCCAACTCACTCTCATTTAGGTGTGGGCTAGATACGGATACCATGGCGCCTTTGTGTAAACAAAAAGGGTTAGTTAATTCGTGGCTAACAAATATCAATCTCTCTCTCTCTCTCTCTCTCTCTGAAATGCTTGCCAAACTCTGTCTCGTGGGCTGAAGAGCTAGACATTTCAGATACCCAAAAGTATTTCCAGAGAACAAGTATTAAACTTCGTAAAAAAAAAATAAATAAAAAAAAATATACACACGGGTATCTTTTACTCGTGCGACCATCTTACAAAACCTAAAATGATCAGTTATGAAACAACGGAATTAATACGTTTACCAAATACGACATTCCACACTTCCCTTCCAAAACAAAGCGACCATCATTGCTAAGAAGATTCCGACAGTTAACAGGGAGAGCTATGTATCTTTCGTCACTTCAAAATAAAAGATCAAATCTTTACATCAGTGCAAACTGAGCAGACATTCTCGCAACTTTCAATAACCTCAACCTGCCACAATAAGAAACCAGTGTTGCGGTCTTATCGAATGACGATTCGCGGAAAAGCGAGTTTTAATCTTCTTAGCAACATCCCACAACTATTTACCAAGTTTCCCTGGAAGTTTTAATATAATATCCCTCTAATCGATCTTTCGTCGACTTTACTTATATACGCGTCGTCTAAGTTGCTTTCCGTGAACTGGCGTTGCAAAGACGATGGTCATCATGTCTCTAAATCAATAAATAATTTTAAATTATCCTTATTTTCACAAAGTTACAAAAAGTCGACATAACTACGAGGAATCAGTAATATCAGTGTAGCATTTAAATGAGAACTATAAATAAATGTACTGAACTGCTTTAATGATTAAAAATGGAAATATAATTACAATAAAATACCGTTAATTATTATAATTCAGATCTTCACAGGTAATTATCTAATTAGACCTTCTTCCCTAAGCGTAAACACTTCAGTATTTGCACCCCCAGGTACTTGTGCGTGCTACTCACTTAAGCAAAGAATCACCAACCTCATTTGCTGTTGAGTTTCCACGCTACCCAGTAGGACTACGGAATGATTTTAAGTTCAAGAAAGGCTGTAATAAGTCAAAAACATCAAACTCAGTCGATTTGATGTATTACTTTTTCACACGAGTATCTAACTGTTCGTACATCTTTCCTTCTTGTTCTTTTCATCTCTCTGATTTTAGCTTCACATAATAATAATAATAATAATAATAATAATAATAATAATAATAATAATAATAATAATAATAATAATAATAATAATAATAATAATAATATGAAGGTAGGAGACCCTCTCTCAAACATGTTTTGTTAAAGATGATGGCAGCATCAGTGGAATTGATTTTATATATGGTCTTTTCAATTCTTCTTATTATTCTCTTCTCATCAGGGCTGATATTTGCTAATAGCTGGCCGATGTTCATATCTCGGTGAAAGAAATGTTTCTAAAAAATAATAATTTATGATATGATAACAAAAGTGGTTAACAAATCTTAGTCTAAGGGTGTAACGGAATTCCAACGTTTCCAACCGTATCATCGGTTCATTTTCAAGGAAAGGTGAGCTTGAACTGATTGAAATGGGTTGTTGTTGTTGTTGTATTAAGCCAACACTTCTTGTTGGCACGGGCCTTTCCCTTGTTCGGCCCGTAGGTGATCTGAAAAGATTCTTTAGGTACATGGTTAGTTTTTTGAAATTGGAAATATCTTTAGTTGTAGAGATAGGAGTGGACAGGGGAAGGATGATGGTGTCAGTAAGAGAGGGCCATCATGTCATATTATAGAAGAAGTTGAATGAGTGTAAGGCTTTCGAAAATCGAGAAGCGGTGCAGGTGGGGTTGTCCAACCCTTTACTCCCTTGGGTCCCTGCGGGAGGATTTTAGTTGTAGGTAAAGTTGTTTAAAAGAATGATAGTGGATGATGTGGATAGAGCCTTACAATGAGGGGATGTGATGAGGGTGATTGATTTTATTAGTTTGATTACCTTGGTGGAGGTAGGTTGTAGAGCACCTGGGCATGCTCTTCTAAAGTTTCAATGATTGTCTTTGTGACTGTGGCAGCTACATGCTCAGCATCTTGTGCAGGTATTGCATTTTGTGCTGCACCTCTAGCTGTGCTGTTTCTCTGGCATTCCAGCAGGTAGTGAAGGAGTGGTTGCTGTGTTTCTTCTTGACAGTGTTCACATGGTCTGACACTGTTTTTCCACAATTTCCCAGCAGGCTTTATATCCTAGCCTGAGTCTGCGGATGATCACAGCAAGTTTTCTTGGTGTGTGCCTGTCTATGGGAGGAGGCACTAGACCAGTCGATTCTTATACCACCTCTGGCAGAGCGGTGGAGTTCTTTTCTACCCACTCACGATGGTCTATTTATCAATTTTTCTTTGCAGAGTGGTTTCATTGCATTTTTGACTTGTTGCAGTGCAGGTTGTATATGTACTTGCACTCTGTCAATGTGTTTTGTACTTTTGGCTAGCTCATCAGCCCTCTCATTGCCTGGAATTCCTATGTGACTGGGTATCCAGTTTAAGGTGACAGGTCTTCCTCTTTCGCTGTGCTGGAGTAGCAGTGTTTTAATTCAGCCAGCAGTGCCTTATTTTCTTTAATTTTCTGTTGTTGCAGGGTCTTGCATTGAGGACTTGGAGTCTGTGTGGATGATTACAGGCCCTACTTCATTCTCCCAGTGAGTACAGCAGTGCCTGTCTTATTGCTGTTAACTCTGTCTGCATAGTGGAGGCGTGGTTGGAGGTCCTCCAGCAGGCTGTGAAGTTTCTTGAATATACTGCAGCTCCCGTAGTTTTTGATTCTCAGGATCTACAGTGCCATCAGTGTAGTATGTTTGTGCCCTATGGTCTCAGTGTTTTCTGATTGCTTCATAGGCTGCCGCTCTTAGCTCTTCTCCTGTGCAGTCCTCTTTTGCTCTTGGCAGGCTTGTGTATTTGTATATTGTAGTGTCCTTCTTCCAGGGTGGTAGTTGTTGTGTGCCCTGGTGTGTGTCTGGACCTAGTTGCAGCAGTGTTTCTGCCATGCCTAGACTTTTGATGTTGTCACTTTGGTCCTTACCATAGGAACTCGAAGTTTGAATCTGTGGGTGTTGGCAAGTTCCTCTCTTGCTCTTTTCTTAGAGATGGAGTCTCTTTCTGAGAGGAACATCTGGCCATTGTGCTTACATTTCGCTGTGCAATCCTATCCTCTAGCTTTGGCAGGTTAGTTTCAAGCCTGAGGTTGCACAGCCTTGTCCATGTAGGTGCTCCTAGCATGAGTCTCATTGCATTGTTTTGACAATGACCTCCAGTGATTCTTTTTTCTGAGCCTCTGTCAGCCTATCAGAGTGGGGGCAGCATAGTCACCAATGTTCTGGTGCAGGCTAGGTAGTACTTCCTTTGTATGTGTTCATTGCTCCTTCCTTCAGGGATGACATGTATCTCATGGCAGCAAGTCTTGCATTTGCTCTTTCTCTCAAGTACTTGATTTCTTCCTTGAAAGTTAGCTGCTGATCTATGACAACTCCTAGGTACATGTAGCTGTCTACCCATTCTATGGGCTCAGCTCCTATTGTTAGTGGTTGCAGCGGTCTGTGGGGCTTTTATTGTCATGGCCTTTGTTTTATTTATGTTTATTTTTAGGCCTAGCTCATTTGATTTATTGTTGATGTCATTGAGTGCCCTTTGCATTCTGGGTACTCTAACAGCTCCCCTTCCCCTTGCTACTACACCACATCATCGGCATAGATGAGATTTCTACGCCTTCTGGAAGCTGCAGGGAGGCTATATTCTCCATTAGTATATTAAATAAAAATGGACTCAGAATTTCCTCCCTGAGGGGTGCCATTTTCCAAGTCGTGGAATGTAGACATCACTCCTTGGAATTTTACTCTGGCCTGCCTTCTCAACACGTAGTTTTTTGTCCAGGCTAGTAAGTGTCCTTGGACTCCCTTCCTTACTACTGATTGTAGTATTGCTGCTGGACTGGCTATGTTCAAAAGCCTTTTCAAAATCTATGAAGACTACTGTGGCTTCTTCTTTATTTATATAGCTGAGAACATCTGTTATGCACTCTGTAGTTCTGACTCCTTCCTGATATGCATATAGCTGCTTGTGCAGTGGACCAATCTTGTACTTCATTCTATTTAGTACCATTTTTTCTCCAGTTTTCTCAATGCATGACACCAATGCGATTGGTTCTCTGGATCTTTAGGTTTGGGGATTGGCTGCGTGTCTTGCTGCCGCCAGGTTTGTGGTCTTGTGTGCTCGATGTGTGTTTTGTTCAGGATTCTCAGAAAGGCTGTTTCTCCTGCAGGACCCATTTTGCTGATCATGGTGTATGTTATCCTGTCTGCTCCTGGTGCTGTGTCTCTGCCAACTTTAAAAACTGCTTTCAGTTCCTCTACTGTGTAAGGGATGTCAGTATCGTCTGGTCTGTGGCAGGCCGCATCGATCTCCTCCCATCGAATCGGTGCTAGTTGATCCTGAATTCTTCTTGTTTCAGGGGAGAGGTTACCTGAGCTAGTCCTATTGGCGAAGGATGTTGCCAGTCTTTCCGCTTCTTCTAGTGGGTGAGGGTGAGTTGCTACGGGTGTTCTCTTCTTTCCGGCTACTCTGTTCAGCCACTTCCATAGCTCCGAGAGAGATGTGTACTGTGATAGTTTTGTACAACCATTCCATCCACTTTTCATTCTTATCTCTTGCAGCTGCTGTTGAACATCATTTTTGACTGCTTGTAGTAGTTCCCTGTTTTCTGTTGTCCTTCTTTTCCTATAAATTTTTGTTACCCTGTTCAGTAGGGTTTTTCAGTCTTCTTACTTCTGGGCAGTAGTACCAGGAGTCTTTGTAGGTGTGGTCTCTTCTTCTACTCTCATGGGCATTGCCCTGTTTGCAGCATTGTTGTATAGCCTCAACTAGATCTTTTTCTAGCTGATCTATGTTCTTCTGGAGGTGTGTATTGTGCTGCCCACTCTTCGAGGGCTAGACGAAACACAACCCAATCTGCTAGGTCTTGGTTCCATGGTCGGAGGGGGTGGCGGTATTGGCGGTAGTTGCTGCATCTCCAGCTCTGTTACTGTGGCAAAGTGGTCGCTCACTAATGTCGTGTGTACTTGCCACCTTGTTTAGGTGTCTGATTGTTGTTGTGGCAAATGTCAAAATCTAATCTGCCTCCTCTTATGTGTGTAGGTTGCCCTGAGTTGAGTAGTGAGACTCCTTCAAACTCATCTAGAGAGAAGGCTATGTGCTCTCCAGGTTGGTTTGTGGCCGATGGGGATGATAGCAGAGGGTGATGCGCGTTTGACGTCCCCACATATAATTGTTGGTGATTCTGCTGCATGTGCGAAGAGCTGTGTGAGCTGCAGTTCTCCTGGTTCTTCTCTATGTATTTTTCTATATATGTTGTATATATCTATCCTCTGGTTTAGCAGTGTGATTCTCACGGCTAGGGTTTCCACATTGTTGCCACAGGGGATTGGGTGTGTCCTTGCTGTTGGGATTGAATTCTTGACGAGAATTGCCAATCCTCTGTCTGTGCCTACGCATGGGGTTGTGTAGACATTATATCCAGTTATTCTGAATTTGTCCCAGTGTTAGCATGGTTTCTTGCAGTAGAATGATGTCCACATTTTCTGTTTTGCAGACTGCAATTAGTGTAGCTGCCTTTGTCCTTATTCCACCAGCGTTCCAATTGATGATTTTCAGCATGATTGGTACGTTGAGGAGAACTGTCTGGGGTCCCTTGGTGCGAATGTATTCCAGTTTCCTCTGTCATGCCTTCAGTGGTTTGATGGTGATGATGAGGGTGAGTTGGATGAGTTGATGGGTGGTTTATTTGGTCAGAGGATGTGGAAGGTGAGGGGTTGAGGGCGGATGTGGAAGGTAGAGGTGAGGGGTTTGAGGAGTGGGTTTTGGTGCAGCTTGGTCGCTGCCGTCCTGCATAGTGGTAGAGGGGGAGGGGGACTTGGAAGCTCCTTTGATGAAGCTCTTAAGAAGTACATCTATGCACTCTTGGATAGTTTTCTGCATTGATGTCTCCCTTTATGATGCGTTTGGAGAAGTTCTGTCAATCTGTCCTGAGATCGACTGTTTTGATGTATATAGACCTTGGCAATGGCTTAGGTGCCTGTGGATTTTGTTTGCTGGGGGGAAGGTCTTCTTGATGCAGACCTGGAGCTGTTCCGTTTCCTGCTGAATCCTGCTTCCCTCCTGGATTCCTCCAGCTCCTCCCTGGTATAGGGACCTTCTTCTGGGCTGAGGTTTTGGTGCTGCCCTTCCTCTTGACAAGCTCCTCTGCTCTTCTGGTTTCGGTTTGGGCAGAGCGGCCTTTACTCTTGCCAGTCTCTCCGGGCATCCCCAGGCCATGGCGATGTGTGCCTTGCCGCAGTTGGGGCACTTCGGTGTTGTGGTCTCTCCCTGCTTTCCTTTTGGCAATGCAGTCTTCAGTTGGATGTTTCCTGCTGCATATTGCACAGGTCTCTTGCTTTGCCTGACATTGCTCTTATGGTGCCCAAATTTCTGGCACTTGAAGCACCTTAGGGGTTCAGGGTAGTAAGTTTTCAACCCCATATCTCCCCGAACACTCCCAGATCAACTCTTTCTGGGATGGTCCCTACAAAGGTGACTAGTACAGCCTTGGTAAGTATACCTTGTTTATTCTTCATTTCTAATCGCAGCTGTCACATTGGCTGCGCTCGTTAGGTGGCTTTCAGGCATTTCAAGTGGGTAGCCAACCACTACTGCTTTCTTAATTCTCTCTTCTTCTTTCAGTTCCTTGATATTGATTGCTGTCGTGTTCCTCAGGGTGATGATCGTTTTCGGTATCTCTGGAAGATGGTCCACTGACCCTGCTTATTGGGCTTGGCCTGAAATTGCAGGTTTTTGAACCTGGTCTGGAAGGCTGCTATGGCTCTGAATCCTTCAGCTGAATTGTTTGCAGTGACCCTGAAGTGGGTCATTTTTTTCCCTGATTTGGTTTCCATTAGCGTTCTTTTCCGGAGCATTTTCCTTAAAGCTGGTTTTCTTCTCCTGCTTTCTGTTCTTTTTGAGGTAACGGTGGTCCACTCCTGGTCGTCGTCGTCCTCCTTCGTCCTCTTTTTCCTTAGGTCTTCAGTCGCTTCCATCTTGGTGGTCACTTCTTGTTCTTGAATTCGTTGAGGTTCCATGTCCGTCATCGTTAGGGTGCTTCCAGTCAAAAGAGGGGGGTTGAAGGATAGGCAGTGTGCCTGGTTAGGTTGTCCAACCCTTAAGCCCTAGGGCACCAGACAAAGTGAAAGTTAGAGTGGAAAAAATGAAATTAAAGAACCTGAAACTGTAACTGTAATCAATTATTGTTATTATTATTATTATTATTACTTTCTGACTTTTACTTTATTGTTATTATTATTATTATTATTACTGTAACAATATATATATATATATAATATATATATATATTGTATATATATATATAATATATTATAAAATTACTTGTGCTTTACTTTACTCTACTTGACTTTCTTTTACTTTACTCTACTTTACTTTTATTATTACTATTTTGTTCTTTCTAATGCTGTTTTAATATAGTTAATTATTATTATTGTAATATTTTCTTTTCTGCTTGAAGGGGGGCCCTATCTATCCTATTAGTAGCTGATTGAAATGGGGTCGTTCGGCGGTATTTATTGTGTCCCAGGTGCTCTGTCTGATGGGCGCTGCATTTTCATTGGCTGAACAGAGGATTAAGTCCCTGAGTCAAGCCGTCTTGCAGAGGTGGAAGCTCGCACTGCTCTTCTCGTGCGGACGCTGGAGACTGGGAGCGTAGTATTGGGAAGGTCATTGCCGATAGACGGGGGCACCTGATTGGCCGGTTCGATCGGCTCTAAATCAATAAATAATATTATAAATTCATATACTGCACCAACCCTCCTAATCGGCATTACCCATGAACGCTAATTAAAGCCTTATTTATCCTCGTCAGTGACCTAATTCCTTCAATAAACAAACATTCCCTCACACTGCACAGATTCGTGATATCCCCCCCACCCCCCCCCCCCCCCCCCCCCCCGCCCACTCTCTCTCTCTGCTACCAATATAATTCTTTAGGATTGACACCCCCTATTTTCTCTCTCTCTCTCTCTCTCTCTCCTACCAATATCATTCTTTATGACTGACCCTCTCTCTCTCTCTCTCTCTCTCTCTCTCTCTCTCTCTCTCTCTCTCCTACCAATATAATTCTTCGAGAGTGACCCTCCCCCTTCTCTCTCTCTCTCACCTACCAATATCATTCTTCAGGACTCTCTCTCTCTCTCTCTCTCTCTCTCTCTCTCTCTCTCCCTCCCGATGCCATCCTTCAGGACTGACAAGTGGTAATGAATTACCCGAGTCGTTAGTGCAGCAACAGCAGTTCAGGAAAACAAACAGAGAGACCCTCAGCATCTACTAAGTCCAAAAGACACATACGAGATTAAAATGGATGAGTCACGGGGCCCTTGGTCGTATCGTCTTACGAACGACATCTCCAGAAATATTGTCAACGCTCTTTCTAGTACATCCGAATAAACGGGAGTATGCGACGTGGGGGTCTCTCTCTCTCTCTCTCTCTCTCTCTCTCTCTCTCTCTCTCTCTCTCTCTCTCTCTCTCTTTCGAGTGGATTTTCAGTGGGAAATATCATCTTCACTACTTTTTTTTTTCGAAATGAAAAGGTACGTTTTATAAAGAAAAAACAAAATTGAAGTTCGGTTTACGTTTTTATAAACAAAAAAAAATGAAGTTTGGCTTATGTTTTTATAAGGAAAAAATTAAGTTCGGTTTACGTTTTTATAAGGAAAACCAAAAATAAAGTTGGGTTTACGTTTTTTAAGGAAAAAATTAAGTTCGGTTTACGTTTTTATGAAACACTTTTTTCAAAAAGAAATTGAAGTTCGATTCAGGTTTTTCAAAATGAAAAGGCGAAAAAATGGGCTAGGTTTTTTTTTTTTTAAATACTGAAGAGATTAAATTAATTTCGGTTTCGCTTTTCACTCTAAAAGGAAGAAATTGCATGGTCACGGCAGGGTAATGCATTAAATGTTTTCGCTACGTTAACTGATTACATAAAATTATCTTGGAAAAATCCACTACACCGATTAGAGACAAAAAAGTAAGTCTGAGAATTCCACATTCTGTGAAGCTCAAAATGTAATGGTTTATCCGCATATTATTTTTATGTTCTGTTTAATTCGAATCACATTTTACATTTACGAATTGTAATTTAATATTATTTAATTTTAAGTTTCTCACATATTTTCTTTTTCTACTACCTCTCTCTGGCTTTTTAAGACTTCTGATTCAACGTTGAGTCAGCCCGTCGTATTTCTAAAATATTATTTGCTCTGTGAATCATCCTGTATCGGTCATTTAGCATCAATATACTTAAGTCTCTGATAAACACAGGGGGGCAGGTCTGCTTGTAAATATATTTGCATATATATATATATTTTAATATATATATTATAATATATATATATATATATATATATATATATATATATATATGTATATATATATATAAAGCTATAAATGTCCTTTTATATCCAAATCCCTCTACCTCGGAATCAATACATTTTCATATAATGTTAATCGAAGGTTAATTTTTTAGTTGATAATAATTTCGTCCTCTCGCGGATTCGAACCAGCACACAGTAGGAGAAATCAGGACTTCAGTGAAGTTACCGACCAGGTCAACAAGTGAGGTATAAGTCGATACCAACTCCCACCTTACAAATCACTCGATGGCCTCAAACAGTGCGGGCGAACAGACAAAGCCATCACGATAATTTCCTTTTTTCAGAAAACTAGAAAAAAAAACTAAACTGCATCATACAAAAGGGCTTAATGATGATTATAAGTGAAAACCAAACCCCCACATATGCCATAGAGAGAAGTCAAGAGGCTTCTCTCTCATCTTCTCTCAGGTTACTCAGAGGGTAAGAAGGTCAACAGCAGATCTTGATCAACAGCTGCCTAAGCAGATGTGTATCTTGCCTCTAAACCAAGTTTCGTAATGGCATCTATATAAAAGACCCCTGTACTACAACACACAGTTTGGCCTTCCCTTCTCTCTCTCTCTCTCTCTCTCTCTCTCTCTCTCTCTCTCTCTCTCTCTCTCTCTCTGTTTTAAAAGGAGCCTCTCTCGATCTGAAGTTTTTCGTTAAATGAGAGAGAGAGAGAGAGAGAAAGTTCTTGGTCTTAAAAGGAACCTCTCTTTCGATCTGATCTGAAGTCTTTTTAAATGTGTGTGTGTGTGTGTGCGTTGTAGAGCAGTGGAGAGAGAGAGAGAGAGAGAGAGAGAGAGAGAGACTTTTCAATAAGCCTACACCTAATATACTTCCAAAACCAGGTAAAAAAAAAAAAAAGAAAAAAAAAGTTCCTCTACACAACAGCAAAATAATAATAGGAATAAGAAGAAAAGCAAACGAATATCTGCGCGCGCATCCTATAAGGGAGAACAAACAAACGAACACACAAACAAACAGACAGACAGAGACCCACATGCATTAGACCATATTCAGAGCGTGATCGTCTTCCGTCACGTGGAGATCACAGAGCAAGCATTCGCCGTTTCCGTCTGCCTCACGAAACACCACACACACGCTTCTCTGACAAGTCATAATGAGAGAGAGAGAGAGAGAGAGAGAGAGAGAGAGAGAGAGAGAGCTTAAAGTGGGAGTACAACTTGAATTTGATACCCGTGACAAAAACATAATTTGCGAGAGCAATCCTGTTTCTGTCTCTCTCTCTCTCTCTCTCTCTGCGTTCTTTGGACATGGTCTCTTGTTTATATTTATGTAACTTATACAGCACACACTTAGGTATGAATATCTTTAAAGGCTCATACATACAAATATACAATACGCACACAAATATATTATATATATATATATATATATATATATATATATATATATATATATATATATATATATACACAAATGCCTTCAAACAAGTAATATCTCTACGAATTACAAAAGATAGTTAAGTCTAAATTACGTTGCATAAAAGCGTAACTCTACAAACACGCACGAATTAAGTGAAAGCCTTCTTGGATAACAACGAGGAAAAATTAACCAGGAAACGTTGATAATACAACAAAACACTTGAATTATAATTATCTATTAGTTTTTCTAAGGCAGGTGGTTACGTGAGCAAACTTCAGTGTCTTTTTTAAAGATTCTGTAACTCATAGCTGAATAGGACAGAATATTATACTTGCAGAATTTAGGCCAAAGGCCAAGCACGGGGACCTGTGAGGTCATTCAGCGCTGAATCCCTGGTGGATCTCCACGAGACTGGCTGCGTATCCGGGATTAACCCTGAAGACCTAACATGACCCTGGGGAGGTCTGGTGAATCTATAACTCAAATCTTCTTCCATAAAGTCCAGAAGTCGAATACCCGATTTATTTTCAACTCACGTCTGCCTCTAACAAATCAGATTCCAAATTCATATCCTTAACAAAAATGAAAACGTAACACAATGAGCACTAACACAGAAAGTTAATATCTATTTACAAAAACAAACAAACTTTCAGACAGAAGCTGCGGACACAGGATACATCATCTGCCACATCCGTCAAGGTCACGTGTCTGTGCAGTCAAGTGGGGCGATGGCCTCATGAACTGAATTGAATACAGAATTTAGGCCAAAGGCCAAGCACTGGGACCTATGAGGTCATTCAGCGCTGAAACGGAAATTGACAGTGAAAGGTTTGAAAGGTGTAACAGGCTGAAAACCTCGAAGCAGTTGCACCATGAATCAATTGTTAGGAGAGGGTGGAGAGCAAGACGGAAGAAAGAGAATATGAAAGGAGGTACAGTAAAAGGAACGAAAAGGGGTTGCAGCTAGGGGCCGAAGGCACGCTGCAAAGAACCTTAAGTTATGCCTACAGTGCACCTGTCTTATGGAACAAGTATTCCTCAATCAATTTATTTTCTAAGGGAGCATTTCATAATGATGCTTAGGGGATCAAGTACAGCTCAGTTTAACCAGACCACTGAGCTGATTAACAGCTCTCCTAGGGCTGGCCAGAAGGATTAGATATTTTTACGTAGCTAGAAACCAGTTGGCTACCTAGCAACGGGACCTACAGCTTACTGTGGGATCCGAACCACATTATATCGAGAAATGAATTTCTAATCACCAGAATTAAATTCCTCTGATGCAACGTTGGCAGAGTGGGGAGTCGAACTCGAGACTACCTCCACACAGGGGGACACATTACAACATTTTTGTGCGGAAGTTATGCTGTGAAAAGGTTATTAAATAACTGTGCAAAAATCTCTTTAAGGGGGAAAGCATTACATTAATACTAAAAGGCTTCGCCGTGGGGCTTTACATAATGTACAATATATATGCGTAACTAGATTTTCATTTTATAAAAATTACCGAATTGTGCGAAATTTTCACCGGGAGATAAATATCACCAAAACTGCAAAAATATTAGAAAGAGAGAAGCATAAGAGAAGCAAAAACGAAAGCCTTCAGGTACTTATGCAAACGTTCTAGCTATGTACAAGGGAAAATAAATCACGTGAAAGCTACAAGACGTAAGTTTGAAGTTCTATAACTTTACATCAACATATTTTCTCAGTTTGTTTATGCCTGAATAGAATAGAATATAGAATATAGGCTGGGACTAATTGGGTCGATTCGGCCCTCAAAGTGAAGTTGAGAGTAGAAAGGTTTTAAAAAGTGTAACAGGAGGAAGAAAGGCGAATGTAAAGGGTGATCCGGTAACAGAAATGGATGGGGTTGTAGCTAGGGGCCGAAGGGATGCTGCAACGAATCTCAAGTGTTGCCGACTGCAGTGATCTAACCCCGCCCCCCCACGAGGTACTTACGCCAGAAGGAATTTGCTGCAACGCGCGAATTCAGAAACAAGGTTATCATACTCTCTGGCATGACATTTTTAATAAGGTCATCTTACGCTATGAGTAATGGGGCACATTATAGTGTGCCCTATCCGTCTTCATCTACCCCTGCACACTTCAGCAACCTTCGGGCAATTTCTACCATCACGCAAGTACCCATACCATTAAACAAAGACGTTACTGTAACAGAGGGATGTTACGTATCGTCAAGAAACTCCAGTATTCTGAATATTAAGATGAGTCAACACTACAATCAAATTGTCATAAACATGTCGGTAACATACTGCGCACACATCACAAACAGGTTGAATACAAGTGTTGAAGACTTTTTTAAAGTTCTAACCACTGTTTCATATACGATTATTCATCAAAAAACGAAGACTCACTGACGGTCGTTGACTTGTTTTCAGCCTGTTTGTAATATGTATGCCATAAGTTGCCGACTTGTGTTGACGACATGTTTTAGCTTTAAGTTTTGACTTATCCTTGGCTTATACAGGCTCAGCTAGGGCTGGACGTCGGCAAGTCTCATTATGGAATTTTATTATTAGTAGGATATTTATTAGCGACAAAAAAAAAAAAAAAAAAAAAAAAAAAATACCGCGGAGTATATACCTCACAAATAAAAGCGCCCTGTATCGATGTTAAAACTCAAAGTCTTCCACAACAGCTGTTATGCAGGTGCATATCCATCTTTTGCTTTCCATCTATACTCAGATAAATTTGTTATACCTGACATGCTTTTTTCTCTTTTGCCTTTTTGTCTTCTTTCAAAACATGCATCGTATTCTTAGGAAAATAATGGTCTTTACGGATCTCTCAATTTAAATGAGTTTTCTCTCTCTCTCTCTCTCTCTCTCTCTCTCTCTCTCTCTCTCTCTCTTACGAACGCGCCTTTCCGGGTAAAACCGATTCTTCTAATAAGTCTTATTTTCACAGCAAAAGAAAAAATGAAAAAAGAGTAAAAGTTCGCAATCATCTGAAAAGTAATTAAAGCGGAGAAAGAAATTGCTCTCGGATTTCCTTGAATTGCTCTCCTGCAGAGACTAACTGGCCACCCTTGATGCGCCCCCCCCCCCCCCCCCCACAGGGGGGCGGGGAGAATTCAGTTCTAGAAACTTTAGCTTTCGCTTCTTTTCAGTTTTTTTTTTTTTTTTTTTTTTTTTTTTTTTTTGTTTTTTTTTGGCAAAACGGAAGTTTGAAATCGGATTTTTTCCCCATGACATTCTATCAAAACTTTGTTTTTTTTAGTTTCTTGACATTCATGAAGAAAGTTCAGAATGTAATTATTGTTCTCAAGGAAAGTCATTTTGATTACATTCTTTTTCGCTATTTTCTTTCATCTCCTCCATTTAAATTGTTTTATTATTTTACCTTACACCATTATTGCATTCTGGAGTTGAAAATATAAATTTCCTGTTTTATTACTGTGTTTTCAATGTTTCTGACATTTTTTTTTTTTAAGAAATAAATACTTTTACAGACATTGGACCCCACACTTATGTCCTACTATTCGGAGGACCACAATACGTAAGCTGGGATTAACGATGGGGGATGGGGGTGGGGGGGTGGGGGTGGGGGGGGAGAGGAATACAAAACAATTGAAATACAAAAGGAATTAATTTTATTAATTGTTCCCATTCAGAATAAGGTAAAGTTTATGGACTGTTTTCCGACAAATATCATGAATTTAGGCAAGGACCTGATACACTAGGTTAGGTAAGGTGAGGTGAGGTGAGATTGGCTATGTCATTTGTTAACGGAACAGATGTCTGACACGTAAGAAAAAAAAAAACATGAAAAATATATTTCCAATTCCAAAATAAGAAACTTAGTCTATGATATCCTGCAAATAAAAAAAAATTAATTAAACGCATTTAACAATTAGGTTTTTACTCAAACAAAATGTCAAAATCTTGGACCCGTTCTCATGACACTTCTCCAAGAAAATTCACAAAACCTTTAGATATCTCTCTCCGTAACGATTTCCCCCAACGAGATAAAATTTCAGGCCAGAATTGAAACGACCTTCTCTGCGACCTTTCTTGCGTTCGTATACCTGCGCCTCGTTACCTGTATTATACGAAAGTCGCCAGAAAATGGGAGGTCGGTCAGGTAATCCTATAAGTGCTTCGGCGTATAGAATATCCCTCTTTTTTTTTTTTTTTTTTTTTTTTTTTTTGTTTTTTTTTTTTTTTTTTTTTTTTTTTTTTTTTTTTTTTCCAGACTTGGAATATAACGTTTATATTGCAGATTTAAAGGATTTGGTGTCGCATTCCTGTTTATTACAATGAATCGATAAAAAAATATGTCAATTTACATATATAGCTATTTTTTTTTTTTTTATCAAATATCCAACTGTCTATCTATCTGGCTGAGTATATATATATATCTATATATATATATATATATATATATATATATATATATATATATATGTATTATATATATATATATATATATATATAGTATAGAGAGAGAGAGAGTCAAAGTCAAAGTCAAAGTCAAAAACCTTATTCCATTATAAAATGGTTATTCTGCTACATTACAATATAAATTATTTACATAAAATTCACAATAATTGGATTGTAAAATTCTAGGATATATATCATTCAAGTAAAATTTAAGAAGTATTGCTTAAGTTTCCTTTTGAATAACTCAGAAACTAACATCTATACATTTTCTTAATTCCAGAGGTAGTTTATTCCAGCAAGCTGGGCCCCTTATTGCCATCGAGCGTGAACCCAAATCTGTTCGATAGCTGTCTACATATAGATTTTCATTCTGTCTTGTTAATGCATTCCTACAATTACCAACTGTAGGAAATGTGTATAGCCAGTTGGGATATTCTTTTCTCAAACTTTTAAAAACAAAAACACAAACATCGTACATACACTTTTCTTTTAATTTTATCCACTTTAAATTGCTGGAGGGTTGGGTGATGTGATCGTGTTTTTTCACCCCAATAACGGCTACTCCTACCTGCAAAGTTTTGGATTTTTTGAGCTTTTTCCATGTGCATATCATTTGTTACTCCCCATATCTTAATACAGTAGTTATTACACTCAGGACCAGGCTTTCCACAATCAAGGCTCGAGTAGTATCATCAAAGTAATCTTTTACTCTACTTAGATACATTAGAATGCCACTGACTTTTCTACTCAGCCTCGTCAATGTGAGTACTGAATGTCATATACCTGTCCATGTGTAGACCAAGATTTTCAACATGTTTGACTTATCTTTACTGTATCTCCATCGCATTTTATTACAATGTCATCTGGAATTTTGCTAATATACTGTGAGCTACCCACAAACATGCACTGCGTTTTGGTGGCATTTAATAATAGCCCTTTCCTTAGAAAAATATTCTTAATTTTGAGCAATATTAGTTCAGTCCTTTTAATCAAGGCATCTAGATTTTCTAATTGATCAGCCAAAAGAACTTGGGTGTCATCAGCATATTGAATTAGCAGGCAGTTTTCTATGTATTTATCATACATAAAGAGATTAAAAAAAGAATTGGGCCTAGGACAGATCCCTGTGGGACCCCAAATTCAACCTTTTCAATACAAGAATTTACGTCTCCTAATCTAACTACCTGACTCCTATCTCCCACGTAATCTCGAAACCAAAAAGTATCAATGTGATGTTCCTTAAGAGATTTACACATTTCATCATGGTTAACACTATCGAAGGCCTTTGATAGGTCGCATAAAATTAATATGGAAACTTTTTTTCTATCAATATATAAAATTTCATCTGTTAATTTCATCAAAAGCTGTTTCTGTTGATAAACCTTTACGGAATCCATGTTGAGTGTTAGAAATCAAATTATTTTTTTCTAGATGTTCCATTAACTGATTACACACAATCTTTTCCATTACCTTCGATAACACCGGAAGGACAGAAACAGGTCTGTAATTACCAGGGTCGTCCTTGTCTCCTTCCTTGTGAAGAGGGTTTACGAGGGGTTGTTTCCAAATAGAAGGGTATTTCCAGTTTTACAATCGATGTATTTAAAATAACTGTGATATAGAATATGCAATAACTATAAGGGAATCTTTTAGAAAGCTGGTAGGAATACCATCCGTCCCGTAAGCATTACTATTATTCAAGAGAGAGAGAGAGAGAGAGAGAGTTAATGTATGGAAAAGATGAACATAGCGAGGAAGTTAGGATTAAGTGCAATAGCAAATTCTATTTATCTAAAGACAAATAAATTAAAAAAATAAATAAATCACTCTGGGAACATTACTTAGCGATCCATACCAGCTCCTCTCCTTGAGTACCCAAATAAACTTTTGTACTAAGTAATGCCATTATTAAGAGTCATATATCCCGACGACATTCATACAGATTAAAGTGATGAAAATGCCTGAAGCACCACAGCGATTGTTGATGATTTCTCTCTCTCTCTCTCTCTCTCTCTCTCTCTCTCTCTCTCTCTCTCTCGTATCTAGACATTTTTTTTGCTCCCGACAATGACGTTTTGCTTTCTATAAATCTATCTTCTTACGTAATAGGAGACATTTATTTTTTTTTATTCGCGGATGAAGAAATTCCTACAGGAACTAATTTCAATAGAGCAGCAAAAAATAAATAAATAAATCAATCAATCAATCAATCAACAAAGTAGTGTCGTGTGGGTATGGTTGGAATACAGGGGAAAATGATGTGAACCAGATTTGACTGACGTGCTGCTCATGATACCAAGCTGATAATGAGACAATACAGATCACTGTTGATCTTGTAAAACAGTTAGTGCAATACTTTCATTTCACTACCATAACGGAAGAATGTAAAATTTGGTTTCGTGTCAATTTAAAAAAAAAAAAGATATCCTAACTAAGCATAGTACAATTTGTATAACATCTCCGATCAAATGAGCAATTTTTCCGAAGCTTTATCTTAATTCCAATTTTGATATTTTCTCTACTCCAAGGGGTACGGAGATGCTGTAATTAATCTCCCGATCTGTCGGTATGACTCATCAAATTCACACAAATAAACTGGTTCTTGGAAAAGTCAAAGATAAGCAGTGTTTGTATTACGCCCCTTTCTTCTTCTTCTTGTAAGTGTAAACAATAACTTTTCTACCAAGTAATGTAAACAATAATATTTGGACCAAGAAAGGCTCACATATCACGTGCGACATTTAAACTACGTGGTCTTATCGCTAAACATAACATCATAACCTTTTCTTAGAGCAGGATGTATGCCAGAGTTCTTTCTTCATAAACGCTAAAACGTTTTATGCATTCAGAGCAAGACTTACGCTATTTATTAAACTCTGAAGCACGGTTCAAATGTTTACAATAAAATGTTTCCAGGAATCGAACATTTGCCATATAAAAATGTAAGAGAGGCTAATAATAATAATAATAATCTTACTATAATGGGCGTAATGTCTGTCCGTCCGTCTGTCATTCAATCACGGCCAAACGGTTGGTCCAATGGGCATGAGACTTGGCAGGGTAATAGTGGGGACTTCTAAGACGGTTTATAATGGGAGTTCATCCTATCTATCCCACCCGAAGGGGGTGGGGGTGAGAAGGGATTCCCTGAAACGGAGCTGGTTCTGCCCGTGAAACGAGGCTGGTTACGCCCGTAGATTTAGTTACTTTATGAATTTTCACACATAATTTCTACACACATATGTTTGCTAGTAATTATAATGGTTAAAAGATTTGTCATAATGACCGAGGCTTTTTTCACTACATGTCACGATTTTAACATTCCCCTGTACCTCATTTTCCTTGCTATGGTGGGAGTTAGAAAGAGGGTCCATCAGTAGCATGCAAATTGATAGGTTGATTGCTTATGTCACAAGAAAGTAAATTCACTTTACAAAGACTTTAATAGGAAGGCGTTTTCTGGCATCTTTCTGCATCTTGTTGCCAAACTCTGGACAAAGTAACGAATAAATGGTTGACTTGGAATATTACCTAGTAACATAACAGATTATTCAAATATGGTATTAATAAATGAAGATGCATAAGTTCTGTCATGTGCGTCATCACTGTAATGATGTTGTTTGTATGGTGTTTTTACGTTGCATGGAACCAGTGGTTATTCAGCAACGGGACCAACGGCTTGACGTGGCTTCCGAACCACGTCGAGAGTGAACTTCCATCACCAGAAATCTACATCTTTCACCCCTCAGTGGGATGCCCGAGAATCGAACTCTCGGCCAACGAGGTGGCAGGCTAAGACCATACCGACCTCGCCACTAAGGTGCTGTAATGAATGTATGTAGCTTCGATTGGGCTAAAATATACACACACACACACACACACACACACATACATATATATATATATATACTCTATAAAAAGGAGCCCCATAAAACACCATTAGAGAGAGTACTATATTTCAGAGACTGATGCTCTCTCTCAGGTTTATAATATATAACCACACACAAAGCATACTTGCAACTAGGCACAAAGTTTTTGGACGCGATGCTGAAAGTATGTCAGAAAAAGACGTAGTGTGAAGCAGCTTTAACTTAAAACACTAATATCCACACTTCCCAAAACACCAACAGCTCTTTAAAGAGAGCAATTCAGTTCGGGAAAAGATACACTTCATTCAAGGGCTTTTACCACGTCGGTAACACAATGCCCTTTCTATTAGAAAATTACACTTGACAGCTGGTCCATATTGCGAGGGCGGAGAGAGGGGGGGGGGGGGGGGGGCGCCCCCCCAGCTTCGGACGCAGTGTCAATGAGGCACTTAATGTTCCCACTCATGCTTCACGAATAGGGATTCATTTCGGCAATGTAAACACCGGGATGATCTCTATTGGAAGGGGAGAAAGAAAAAAAAAAAAAAAAAAAAAAAAAAAAAAAAAGTCTGGCGTTAAAGGTCAGACTTCAGATGTGGGTAGGTCTTGGAGTCATCTAATTTATCCATTTATTTATCTATCTATTTATAACGAAGATTAAATCAACGAAGCAACTTTTAGGTCTGGTCAGTGCTTGAATGGGTGACCACACCTAGGTTGCATGGCATCGGTACAGATGCCTTTGAATATCCACGGAGCAGGGTGTGGAGGTAGCAACCTAATCGAAAATGTAATAAAATGTAAATGTAATAAAAATAAGGCGTCGTCCGACCTCCAGCTAAAATCTACGGTCGGATAGATCCTTGTTTCACCAACGAAATTTAAAATCAATATGCTATATTCTATTAGAAACTATTTTTCTGTACTCTACTCTTTAACACGCACATCATCTATTTCTTACATTTTCATTCAAACAAATAAATCATAAATATCCAATCCTAAAATTCCCGTATCTTTGACTCAACCCAAAACACCTTCTTCAGACCTTTTTAGGCGTAGGATTACCTGGAGTAAAGGAGAAAGGCAGGGCTGCCACATCGATACTCAAGGTATTCAAACAGCATGACCAAACTATCAAATGCTGTTAGCCTAATCCCATAAACTACTTTTTACATAACCATTAAATGATTCTGACGGCGTCTTTTAATATGAACACATATGAATCCACATCGACTGAAAGATGGTGCAATTAAGCCCTTTATCTATAAAATCATATAACTAGTTACCAAACCAAGCTGGAGAAATCGTAAAATCGTCCGGAGAGCAGGCTCAAGTTCTTTTATATGCTTACCTACGTGTTTGCATTTCCATGTATAAGTAACATCATTATTTACAGCCGCTAAGAAATGCATGCTTACTTAACACACACGAAACTATAAATATTTATTTGCCATAATAAAAGTCGTAAGTCTTGGTACCTCCTTTTTATTTTCATATATATATATATATATATATATAGATATATATAGTATATATATATATATAATATAAATATATATATATATATATATATACACAGAGAGAGAGAGAGAGAGAGAGAGAGAGAGAGAGAGAGAGAGAGAGAGAGATCCACTACTTTAAAATAACACCCCTGTCTCTTTAGTTATTCTAGTTATCACGATTCATACTTGGACAAAGTTTTGCTAAAGGAAAATAACTTCTTAAAACATTGACATCATCACCAACGCAAACTTCATTTGCTTTCCTGCTCACAATATCCCACGCGTTTACATAATCAATGCACACTTACAAGTGTTTCTCTTTTGACTAAACAAGGTTGGAAAAACACACTTCCATATGTGGATGTAGTGGTAATCGCTTCAATATTTGAAAATGAAATACTCTCTTCGTCTCCGTCATCCACCTGTTACTAGGCTAAATGGTAAGAAGTATTCCCACAAGGTGTACTTTGACAGCTTACAACTTTTCCGACATGGAGAAATATACGCAAGGTGTACGACGCTTATCCGAGTGCCCGTGTCCTTTTAGGGGGGCGGGGGAACTTACGCAAGTGACTAATATTTAGTTGAAAGTAATGTAATACTGTAACATTTAAAATGTAAATGATGAAGAGACTGAATACATAAATATAACTTCTCCTAACAAAAAAAGTATAAGAAAAAGTATATAGAAAGAAGATCGGTTGGGTACACCTTACGTTCAAAATGTACAGGACTATAGGCAAAGGGGTTATTTAGCCAAAAGGATACCTACGCCACATTTATTAATAGATTACTTGGAAGGACATTTCTATTTATTTAATTTCATATATTTTTACGTAGATATCCTCACAGACCTGGACGTGAGTGTTTCTTGGTATCCTTGTGTATGTATATGTATAGTATATATACATATGCATGTATGTATGTATGTATATATATATATATATATATATATATATATATATATATATATATATATATATATATATATATAGTTACAGCATTGAATAATGCCAAAAACACGATATATATATATATATATATATATATATATATATATATATATATATATATATATATATATAGTTACAGCATTGAATAATGCCAAAAACACGTCCTTACTACAATCTAAAAGTGATGCAAAGAGGTTAGATTACCCAAGCTTGGAATTACAGTAATGAATTAACCCTATCTCACTCTCAGGGATAAATTGGGTCAATTCATTACTGTAATTCCCAGCTGGGTTAATCCAACCTATTCACATTACATTCAATTGTAGCAAGATCGTTTTTCTGACATTTTTAAATCTGTAAATCCAAAAGCATATAACAAGGATACCTAGGTCTGTAAGGCTATTTCCATGAAAAATAAAATGAAATAAATAAATATTTCCTACCAAGGTAGTAATAACTATGACCTGGGTTTCGTAGAGTCTAAATGACCAATTTATCCCACACTCCCATACAGTCTTGGCTGATGGTGTATACCTTAGCGATTCTGCCTCTTTCTGGATCTTCATCAAAGCCATAGGTACTTGAACTCTGGTCTCACTAGATTACAGGTGACCACACTTGATTACAAAAGTGCCCAGTATATGAGTAAATTTGCACCTTGAGGTTGTGATGACATTATTATTATTATTATTATTATTATTATTATTATTATTATTATTATTATTATTATTATTATTATTGTTGTTGTTGTTGTTGTTGTTGTTCAGAACACGAACTCTATTCATATAGTACAGTCCATAGGGACCACCGACTTGAAATTCAAGCATCCAAAGAATATTGCGTTCATTAGAAAGAAGAACCAGGAAGATAACCACAATATAAAAATTAAAAAATCGAGAAAATATACATATGTATAACGCGGGGAATTTTGAGAGAGAGGAAAAAACGTAAATTCTTCATCATCAGTCTGAGCCTGTTATGCACAACTGAACAACTGTGCTTACAACTGTTGTGAATTACGTGAAGCAACAGCTGTTGTTGGATAGCTATTGTCCCGAGTGCAGGACACTGGCGGTTGTGGCAATGACCCTAATTACTCTTGAGATGATTTCAGTATTATTATTTTGTTCAAGGTCTCACAAAACAAATAAAAGAGACAAATACATAGGTTATGTACCCTAGTACACACACACACACACACACGCACACACACACACACACACAAACACACACACACACACACACACACACATATATATATATTATATATATATATATGTGTGTGTGTGTATAAGTGTGTGTGTGTGTATGTGATCAGTATACTATACATATACTATACACGGTGTATACACTGTGTTTTCATGTAAAAAAAAATGGTACGGAACAAAAACAAAACAAAAAACACATGGTGAACGGACATTCACCTAAGTTATGGCGACGAGCTTGTAACAGTACCTTAAAATATCCCACCAGAAAGGTTTCCATAGCGTGAGCGACAACCAATAACATTTTCTTTATAAAGGTAAATGTAAGTTGATAGGGTGATACCTATGAATCATAGTGGCACGACAAATGTTCGTACATATTAACAAGTTCATTTGGGGATGGAGGCTAAACGATGAATGAGGTCAGAAGACACCAGGGAATGGTTTAATTCCCATCCTTTCTGGGTCACCAATAGAGACTTGCTGCCACACCTACAGATTATGTTTTGTATATATACTCTTGTCAGACATCCTATCTCCGTATTTCACCAGTGATCAGGAGCACGGAAGGAAGTGCTCGAAATATATGGGTGCAACGTTCAAATAGTGTTTTATGGGCCTTTTTATCTTCATGTAATATATTTTTAAAAAACGAGACGCGACTTCAAGGACTGATTATATTTCGCAGACAGTTTCCATACCATGTTAGTATTTTCACACTGATGACGAGACTTGATGGCTGGAAACTACTTGAGTGATATAAGCTTCAGTCCTAGAATGGTTATCATTTTAGTTTTCTGTAAAAGAAACTATTCAAGATGGCTATTTGTCTGTCCGTCAGCACTTTTTCTTTCTGCCCTCGGATCTTATAAACTACTGAGGCTAGAGGGCTGCAAATTGGTTATGTTGATCACCCACCCTCCAAATGTCAAACACACCAAATTGCAGCCCTCTATCCTCAGAAGTTTTTATTTGAGGCACTTCCAGTCTAGATAATTTATTTTCTAGATAATTTATTTACGGAAGGCGAGGCACTTCCTAGAAACATATTCTATTTATGGAAAAATAATGCTAAGAAGATTTCCCTGACGTATAAAACTCTAATTTCCTACTTGAATGTTCTGATTTACTTCGTATACCTTTAGTTAATTCAATGAAACAATACTGCCAGTGAATCTTTCAACCAAGACTATCTTGCTTAATCAAAATTATTAGTTTTTAATAAACGAAAACGGCCACTTGCCAAAAGCTCTAAGATTGTGAAAAGCTGTTAAAATTTATATCTTCAAAGAACTGTTATATATCTAAAATTTAAAAATATACAAAATAAAAGACTCCTCCTTCGTGAAAATAATATTTAAAAAAAACTGCAGTGGACAACCGCCCATGACTTCCAGAGAAGTTATGAGATCAGCGCAAAAGAATATATATGCAAAAAAGGTTCAGGGGGAAAGTGAACACTAAATTTTTAAGAAGAGCTCCAGAACAGCAGCGTCGGGGAGTCATATGCAAACAGGGCGGATGCTCAATACGCTTTTACGTACGCTAAATCTTCCAGCCTGCCTGAAGCATGCTGGAACGCCAGGGCTGCTGGAACACTCTGCCTGGAACCACGCCCCCTCTCCTCCTCAAAAAAAAAAAAATCCCCTTCTGCTAAAGTTTCTGCACAATATTTTAAACCCTGGATGCTATAAAGTGGCTTTGTAGAGCAATATAGTGTTTTCTCTTATACTTCTTCTTCTTTTTTTTTTTTACAAATAACCAAAGAGGGAGTATATTGGAACATAAAGTGTTCGCTGAGTTCGTCGTCTCTTGTGTCGGATGAAAAATCAAGAAAATAAAATGTTATTGCGAGTGGAACATCTGTGTATTTCTAAGCATACTGAAAATTTTTTTTTAATGACTGAACAACCACTACTAAAAGTGACTCTCTCTCTCTCTCTCTCTCTCTCTCTCTCTCTCTCTCTCTCTGCTACAGCTCTCATTGTACGAAGTTCTCAAAACATGAGAAATGTCTAAATCTGAACCAGTTTCACCTCATACTTATATACCTATATTAAATCTTCACCTCACACTTATATATCTTTATTAATTCTAAGTATGTATTACTGTCAACGGAATCCGACAGTGATATCCAATGCAGAAATGAAGGTATGAAATGATAAGTGGGTTTCTGGCCATCAGTTAACTTATCGAAGCGTGGAAATTCAACTTTCGTTTGCCTTAACAACTAATACAAAAAGTCCTCAATAAAGCTTGCTAAAACAATGTTCACTATTGATGATTGCACATGGACGGTTAGCAGGTTAATGCAGAATTATTTAACCTAATGACTCAAGCAGAGCAAATTTAAGGTCAACTAAGAATGGAGGTCAATGGTCAGAACGGACTTCTCTAGATATGTGACTTCTAGATTTTCCTAGCAAACTAAGTAAAGGCCATAGCGTATGGCCAGTGTATTGTGGGGCGAGTTTTGTAATATTACCAAGTTAATTATTCATGAGACAAAGCAAATCCAGGATGTGTTGGTGGGGATGCAGACCATAATTATCCTTTTCAAAATGTCACTGATAATCTCTTGATAATTGTGAACACAAGTCAAAATTCTCAGAGCACAATTCTGATTTATAATCCCTACATTTTTCTTAGATATAAACGTCACATTTATAGCATCTTAAAACAAATGCAAGCAGGACATTTGGCACTTTCTCTTTGTGCATACCATGAAAATTATCCCAATATTTGTGTGCTTGGGACAATTCGCCCCCACCCACCCAGTTTTTGTCATCCCGCCCCCCCCCCCCCCCCCCCCCCCACACACACACACACACACAAACTATTATTTTGTCCCTTCCCCACAAACACACACACCTACAAAATTTCCCTCCCCAACACAATAAAAAAATTCATGTTTTGTCCTTCTCCACCACACAAACAAAAAACTAACTTTTTGCCCCCCTAGGGTCCCACACACAAAAATACTAATTTTTTGTTCCTCCCCCACCCCAAAAAACTAATTTTTTGTAAAACTGAAAAAAAACAAAAACTTGTTCAACTTACAGCTCATAACAGATCTTCTGAGGTGCAAAACTATTGTGAATAATGCACATTTTAATCCAACAATTACAGGGTACCAAAAGCAGACAGACTCAAGCTTCCAGAAGGTACTGGTGATAGTAAGCGACAGAATCATCACAAAAAACTCTCTTTGAAGATAACAACAACAAGAAAGTCTGGACATTTAAAAGTCCAGGATTTTTCGTTTTATTGATATAAAAATAAGCAGCTTCCAGGAATTCCAATAATTCAGGGAATTTTCCCATTATTACAAAGAGAGTTAGTTAATAACCTTAGGAATACTGTGTGGAGAGAGAGAGAGAGAGAGAGAGAGAGAGAGAGAGAGAGAGAGAGAGAGAGAGAGAGAGAGAGAGAACGCTAGCTCCATTAATTATCTTTGTTACAACTGCGATCAGATAGTGAAGAATGGTTGTGAAAAATAACCCTTCAATTTGAAACGCCGACTGCTTTTCGTTATATTTCTGTTATTTACGATCAAGAGTAATTGGGGCAAAATGAAATACGAATGCAATCCTGAATTCGTACAAGAAATGTGAAGAAATATCTGAATAAATTTTTGATATAAATAATATTTCAATATAAATGCACAGACAGTAAGTATACATATTCAAGCGATAAAAAAAAAAAACTCGAAATGGCAAGGGTCTCTCTCTCTCTCTCTCTCTCGGTAATTCGTTTCAAGTAATGACACTATGCTTGAAACATCTGCCGTCCAGTTAACAAATGTTCAGCTATGGCATCTGTACTTTGGGGGGGCAAATGAATGGTAGTTCAGATAAGGTGGAGTGAGGAATGATTCGCTAAAAGAAACGAGCGGGAACACACAGGAGTTCCCGACGATAACAGCAGCTGATCAGCGCGTTTTCATGCACGACTGTTTTCGGACTGCGCGAATGTACCTACGTAATAACTACAGAGCTGTGTTCTTAGGTATAATATGTACACACCCAATCAGGTGTACATAAGAAAGCCACTTGTAGGTATCAGGCAAAATAAGCGATTTAAATATTGATATATATATATATATATATATATATATATATATATATATATATATATATATATATATATATATTATATATATATATATATAATATATATATATATCTTCTCCGATGTAATATCTGGTGTCTGGTAAAACTTCCTGAAAGCTGAAGGAGTGTTTGGTGATTTTTCTCTTGAGTAATATTGATAACGCGAATCCGTGGCTGTTGTCTCACCTACCCTCCCGATCGCCTACATACCCCGGTCTCCACCCGGGGCGGACAAACAGGTTTGCAGGATGGAGGGATAGATGTCTCCCCTACCCTTCCGTCCCCCTACCTACCCCGCCAACCGAGGGTGGGCAAACGGGTTTGCAGGAGGGGGTTGATGTCTCCCCTACCTTTCCGTTCCCCACCTAACCCGACCCACCCAGGGCGGACAAACCAGTTTGCAGGTGGTGGATGGCTGTGTCATTTCAACCACACTGCCTATCAGGGGAGGACAAAGTAGAGATACTCGGATTTTATTATTACAGATAATGCAAGTTATGACGATGACATAAAAATGGCATATACGAATGTGATGTTGAGCATAAAGTAATGGAAACAAAATGTCCTTTTCCAGGGACTTGTTACTTTACTACTCCTTCCAAAATTAAAAAAAAAAAAATTCTTCAGTCAGGAGACCCACATTTGTGGTAATTTTCGAAAAAATAACACAAGTAGCTTTTTGCATAATCCTTATAAAAGACAAATAAACGAACCATGGGCAAAAATGATAACCTTAATGGCTTAGATAACAGGGCCAAACAGTAACAAAAAACACAGTTATAATAAAACTACGTACAAACTCAAGGATAGTCTGTTTATTAATCGTAAACTAACTGCAATTCATATCATATTCTCACATACATAGCAAGACGGAATTTTAATATTAATAACAACAAACTCACGAAAGAGGAAAGAAAAAGACTTAAGGACCAACTATTTACAAATTCGCTAAAAAAAAGAACGGAAGAACTATTCAAGCCCTCATAAAAACACTGCAATTCACAATTCACATTACATTCTATTGCATAACGAGACGTAATTTCCCCAAACAATAACAACAACCTCAAGAAGTAGAAAGGACGAACTAATCAGAAACTCTCATAAGAAAGGGTAGACTATTTAGCAGTCATAAAAACGCTGCAATTCATAACACATTCCATCTGTTAGGTAACAAGACGTCAATCCCCTTGTCACGAAACAGCAACCAAACACTTCCATCACGTGGGACTGAGTCACTCACCCTCGTTTATGTTCGATAAATTCCAGCGCTTAGACATTCCAGGTTGCGTGCGAGGTCCCGAGAAAGAGTTCCGGAAAGTTCCTGCGCTGTGGGGCAAGTAAGGGGGGGGAAGGGATATTGGGGGGTTGCGTTCTCTATGGCACGTGAAGCATTTGATCAATAACCCTCTCTAACTTAAAACGCGAAGTCGTGACAGGTTAAAGATTTAGTCAATCAATCGAGAATCATTTCATCATGTATAATCCTGCTTGCTGAGACGTAGCGTAATCTGACGTCATATTTCCTTTTACTGTAAAATAACTGCGTCACTTTCTCCTTATAAAGCAAAATGCTGTCAATACCGAAGGCTTTACTGAAACTGCTACCGGTAACCTAGGACCAATAATACATGACATGTTAATGTTAATATTTATCATTTACTCGTACATTGGCTAAAAGCTGCCGTAAATTTACCCCTACCTTCTGAGGTAGAACTCGAACCCAACTTGCTAGTTTAACTGTGAGTTTGTCACAGTCAAACCCACTCACGCTAGTTAAAGAGTGAGGTTGAGACTGTGTAGGTTACAGCTACCTCCTCACTCTAACTGTATAGATGTTCGAATCGGCTTCAAGGCTAATAGGGTGAAAAGAACATCCGAAAAAATGGTGTGAGGAAATCGATTAATTAGTTGAGAAGCTAAGGTGAATAAATTTTTTTTATTAATTTCAATAATTTTACTAACACTTTATATATACTGTATAAATCCCTTGGCTTAAAAAAATACAAGGCTTCCCTCTGGATGCATGCAACAGGAAAAGAACATTCCTCTTTGTCTCCGCTTGTTACCAAAAAATTAATAATCATTTTGGCCATTAAAATAAAAAAATAATTATTTTTACCCCACATGCAGAAAATGTTGTTTATTACAGTTCTGTAACTATCAGAATCGATCAATGTACGCCTATGAACAGTAAGAACTTGTAGTACGTATTTCCTATAGCGGAAACTCAATGGAAGAGAAGAATTTGTAAATAAGTCACCACATGTCACAGCTATAACAAGTGTGTACACAACAATGGAAAGTCATCATCATACATCAAACCACAGAACATCATCAATAAGAGAGATAAATAAAATATTCCTTTTGCGGAACACTGGGGCAACTGGGGGGAGCAATCTGAATGAGAATGTCAACTCTGATTAATAGCATTATTACCGCTGGAGGTTCACATATAACCTATCCTTTTGCCTACCTTCGGGGAAATGAAATGGAATGGAATGGAAGATAGAGTTCAGGCCTAAGGAAAACTGTGAGTAGAAATGTTTGAGAGGTAACAGGGGAGGAAAAACTCCCAATTGCACTGTGAAACAACTGATAGAAGAGGATGGAATGATATATGAAAGAAAATACGAACGGAGGTACAGTAAAAGGAATGAAAGGGGTTG
>NC_061095.1:14694852-14699852 GCF_015104395.2 Macrobrachium nipponense | reverse complement strand
GTTATTTGCTACCCAATGTTGGAATGTATTAAATTGAATGTTTGAAAGAATGTTAATAAAATATTTATGTACTTCAAGCTAGTTACTACTACGGTTTGAACGTATTAAATCGAATGTGAATTTTTAAAAAAAATCCGTCGTATCTGATAAAAAAAAAAATTGGCAAAGTTAAAACCTGAAAACAATATTAAATAATAAACTCATAACTTTCTGGAAGCAATGAAGCTGAAGAAAGTTCAAGCAACATTTTTCAATATCTTACTCAGGTATTTTTTTCAAATTCCGTGGACTCGTTTAATTCTTCAATAATGATTAGTTATTACAGATTGCGCTACGCTGAAACAATAAGTAATTATACACACGTGTACAATTATACACTGCAATTATGAGGCCAAATAAGTGATTTACAGTTGCATCCTAACGTAAAATTCAGTTTGATGTAACTAGAGATTATCTACACAAACTTGAAAATAATAAAAGACATATACTTACATAACGTGCACTAAGCGGCCTGCTGACCATACCGATTATATATATATATATCATATATATATATATATATATATATATATATATATATATATATATATATATAGTACATATATACTACATGTATATATTTATATTTACACATTTATACATTTATATAAACAGTAATATGTATGTATGTATGCATGTATAATAAATACATTATATATATACATAATTATATATATATATATATATATATATATATACTATATACATACATACATACATACATACATACATACACAATCTACAGATGAAATAGCATACCTTTCAATTCCACATAATCACCCAAGGCAAAACTCCATTACCGAAACACGGCCGACGGCTACGCAACGAAGGGAAACGTTGCTTTTTTTTTTTTTTTTAAAGCTCTCTGATAAAATAAAAAATAAATGAAAAAAAACGCTAAAGGCAGCGAGGATTAATTTGTATGGATTCGAAGCGAATAAGCGAAGATGATTAAGTTATAATTTAATGTATTTTACTTCAACGCCACACAGACTACTTAGAATATAACATTTAGGCAAAGCGCTGGGACCTATGAGGTCAATTCAGCGCTGAAAGGGAAGTTGAGAGTGGAATGGTTTGATAGATGTAACAGGAAAACTTCGCACTATGAAACAATTGTTAGGAGAGGGTGGAATATATATAATGGAAGAGAATATAAACAGAGGTACAGTTAAAGGAATGAAAGGGGTTGCAGCTAGGGGTAGAAGGAACGCCGCAGAGAACCGTAGGTAATGCCTGCAGTGCACCGCGTGAACCGCGCTGACGGCATTAACAACAACCACGCCCCCCCCGGGGGGGAGTTTAAAGTCACATGGGGGAAAGAGAAACATGACAATTTGATTATTAAATACCCCAATAAAACTACTGCTTTTCTTTTCTTTTTTTTTTTACATTAAAAAAATACTCAAAATAATTACACTAATTTTTTTACATTAAAAAAATACTCAAAATAATTATACTAATTCTTTTAAAGTATACCCAAGGTATTAAAAACGGCCTGGTTGAAAAAACGCTAAAAAAAAATTTAACCCGCTATAAAATCTACCTTTGCGAAACGTCAAAAATAATCATAATCCGTTAGCAACACAACTGCATGATACGAATTTAACCAGGGGGGAGGGGGTTTTGTCAACCTGGCGTGGGTGTATGATCTCAAAAGCCAATCTGTGATGGCGAAAATAGAACGAAGTTGTTTGAAAGCCTTTCATGTTCATTAAAACCGTAGGCGAGTTAATTCTGTCTATAAAGTCTCTCTCCATATATATATATACTAAGTCCGGGAGTCGCAGCAAAATATAAATGGGTTACCTTGCGGTAATGAGTGACCATTCACGTGATCTGAGATTTAATAGTTTTCTTGTGAAATTACTGTGACAGAGAGAGAGAGAGAGAGAGAGAGAGAGAGAGAGAGAGAGAGAGAGATGAAATATATAGCCTTCAAATTATTTGGGACGAATGAAAGCTTCTTTTGATGTATTTTATCTTCATGAAATCTTCCCCACAAAAAAATGAATAATAAAAAAAAAAACGCATAAAACCAGGAAAATATTAGTCCGTAAAATCCGGAACAAACGAGAAACTGTAAAAATTACTTTTCAATCCATGTGAATAATAACCACAGTTTTGTTTTTGTTTGTTTGTACGGTGTTTTTACGTTGCATGGAACCAGTGGTTATTCAGCAACGGGACCAACGGCTTTACGTGACTTCCGAACCACGTCGAGAGTGAACTTCTATCACAAGAAATACACATCTCTCACTCCTCAATGGAATGGCCGAGAATCGAACCCGCGACCACCGAGGTGGGACGCTAATACCATACCAATCACGCCACTGAGGCGCTTAATTTTAACCACAGTTGTTGCAACACCGACTACACGAGTTCAAGTAGCCTATCCTTCCTTGTATGCTTTATTTAACTGCCTGTCCAACTTCTTTAACTTACCCTTGACCCAATCTTCGTGACAACCTGGAGCTCAGAATGCACAGATATGTGACTCAGTGACCTTTTACTGTCATCTACCTCAATAATAATAATAATAATAATAATAATAATAATAATAATAATAATAATAATAATAATAATAATAAAAGGGGCAGCCTATTAACATAATTTTAGTGGTCTGGCGCCATAACTAAATTATACATAATAACACTAATAAAACCAAGAAGAAGAAGAAGAAGAAGAGGAAGAAGAAGATAACGATGAAAATGAAGGAGGAGGAGGAGATTGTGACCAACCGAGGTCTGACTCTGCCTACCTGAAATATTAATATTAATAATAATAATAATAATAAGAGACCTTATTCATAAACCTCCATTAAACGCAAAGTGGATTGCTCTTCAACGTCAATTAGGTCTCTCCATGGCAATCGAGCCGAGACGTATTACGATCTCCGGTGGAGGTCCCTGAATTAACATAGGAGGCTGCGTCTACCCTCTTACCTCCCAAGGGGGGAACTAACATTTATCAAAATTAACCGCTAACTAGGAATGTTTAAAATCCAGTTTTTGAATGCGGCGTAATGACTAAATCTGTCATTCGGAGGAATACCACGTCGTCATTTAATGTGGAATTAATAATGTGGGCGTCTCAGTAGGGGGGGAGGGTATTTGGGGCTGGAATTTCCTATGGTGTAGAGGTATATGGTGATCTGAAGGGGTTTCGATGATGAAATAATGGTTATATGGTTTACTCAGGGTTGTGTATGTCATCGTTTTCATTATATACTAACACCAAGAACGACCATATGCTTGCACACCTCTACACACTGTCTGTATGTGTATACACACACACACACACACACACACACACACACACACATATATATATATATATATATATATATATATATATATATATATATATATATATTGTTCAACTCTAAGCCTTTTCTCCTAACAGGGACTGGCTCAAAAAATAAACTAAGTCAGTAGTCACTGTCACATTCACACTCCCACTACCGTTTTACGGATAAACCTGGGTTTTATAACATTCTCACAAAACAAGCCACTTAAAACACCTCCACAGAAATCTAAACAGCAACACGTCACACCCACCAATAAACACTGCACCATACACCTCAGTCTTACTGGGTGATGTGATGCCTCTCCTTTCCAATAAGGTCTTCGGATCCATTTATCTACCACTCTCTAGGTCTTCCTCGTCCTTCCTCCCAATATTTCGGAACTGTATACTCGTTTCATCAACCTATCATCTGTCATTCTTTCAACATGGTCAAACCATCTCAAAACTCTCTGATCAATCCATACACCCAAGCTAAACGTTTTACCATTTCTGGGTACCTTAGCTTGCTTTCCCCTTCTAAAGATCTTTTTTTTCACACATACCACAAACCATCTCTATTGCTCCCACCCTTTTATATATATATATATATATATAATATATATATATATATATATATATATATATAATCATGTTTTTTCAACATCGACACTTCTATTCCCTAAAGGAAAGTTGGCTCAACAATCGTTTTACATTTCCATTTCTCCATTTTTAAATTCCTTATGCCACATATACTACAAAAACAATCCATCCCTATAACTTCCACCTTTTTCCATGAGATGCATTCAACTTCTACACTTCTGTCCTTAAAGGAGAGTGGCTCAACGATTCAATTATATATTCCAACCTTTCCTTTTACAGGCACTCCAAGCTTCTTAGTTCTTCTGGAAATGTACTTTTTCAGTTCTTCCTCCATTCATTACTAATATTTGCTCCAACTTCCTCTTGCATGGCGACGTTGTCAAGATATGCTTGAAGCTGTGTCCTAAAGTTCGCCATCATGAGGCAAAAATCCACAGCGCTTCATGTATATATATGTGTGTGTGTGTGTGTGTATAATATAGATATACATTCTTGTTTCCAACAGCTTTATATGTCATCTTGACATGCTTATACTTACACACGGATCAGCACTCATCCGTGTGTTTAGAACAGGGATTATATCTAACCAACCCACGCTTAAAAGTAATTAGCAAGCACTTCTACGCACGCATGTATAGAATTACAAGCAATACTCGGGGTGCACGAGAGAGAGAGAGAGAGAGAGAGAGAGAGAGAGAGAGAGACCGTCAAGATCTGTACAAGACTTCAAAAGCAACCCAAGGCACTTTGATCTCTAGCAGATATGTTGCTACAAAGCGTCTTGCATGCAACCAGGAAAATAGGAGAGCGCTCCCACACAAACAAATACTGTGCGCGCAAAAGCAAAGGAAAAACAAGAACATGAAAAAACTAACATAAGAACATTCTCCTTCCTGTCTCCATTTTCTAAAAGGCGTACTAATGAGACTGTGATGTATTATTATAATTATTATTATTATTTTCCAGGAGTACTCTTCTGCATGAGTCATGGAGCTACTTCGGCCTCCAGCTTTTTCCAGATTCCTTTTCCATAGGGATCTTGGGATCGTGCCTAGTGTACAATTTCCACTGGC
>NC_061095.1:14674852-14692352 GCF_015104395.2 Macrobrachium nipponense | reverse complement strand
AGAGAGAGAGAGAGAGAGAGAGAGAGAGAGAGAGAGAGAGAGAGAGAGAGAGAGCTTCTCAGCATCATCATCTAGGGTCCAAGATGGGATAAGTAGTGGCTTAGAGGCTTTGTCGTCCCCTACTTAGTCCCTCCCACTTGACCTGTATTTTTTTTCTTTTTGTTTTTTTTTTTGTTCCTTCCCTTTTTTCTAACCGTCTTTTGAATAATCAAAGGCTTTTCTGACTCACTCTCTCTCTCTATACTCTCTCTCTCTCTCTCTCTCTCTCTCTCTCTTTTCCCTAACCTTTACATATGTATGTGACATTTATTTAAGCTTTATATATATATATATATATACATATATATATATATATATATATATATATATATATATATATATATATATATATATAATAGCCCCCTTACCATTACTTATTTATGACATTTAAGCTATTTTAAAATATACATATATATATATAAATTATATATAATATATATATATATATATATATATATATCTCCATACTATACATAATATTGGTAAGTAAAGCATCTCATATACTTCCTACACATGAATGTGTACTGCTGTTATCACAACCTATACAAAGAATTTGTATAAGCAATATCGGTCACTGAAAAAGGTGAAGTTTCAATCAAAAGGTATCTTACAAGACTAGATTTAGATATGTTTAAAACAAAGCAAGATATAATATAACAGAAGAAAGTTAAGCTAGCGAGCTGAAATTAACTCTCACACTCTCGTTCAAACTCTCTTTCTGTATCGTTATTAAATTCATCATAAAATAAAATAAAATATTCGTAACACGATCACTCACCATTACTCACTGTCCTCCACCAATTTATGCAGCTGATTCTAGACACTGTTAAATCACGTATCATTTACATGACGTAAACGCTGTCATTTATTTTCCTCATTATAAACTTGTGACCTATTTCAGCTTGGCCTGGTTCGCCTTCCAGAAAGCTTGACTATTATTATTATTATTATTATTATTATTATTATTATTATTATTATTATTATTATTATTATTATTATTATTATTATTATTATTCAGAAGTCGAACCCTAATCATATGGAACTAGCCCACAGGGACCAATAATTTGAGATTCAAGCTTCCAAAGAATATGGTGTTCATTTGAAAAAAAATAACAAAAGGTAATAAGACACACACGGAGAAAAGATTAGTTATTAAAAAAACAAATTAACAAATTCATTAATAAACAGAAAAAAACGTAAATAAAGTATAAAACTACAAATTGCATCTACGCTTGAACTTCTGAATAACTAATTGCACAAGACCACAGAGGTTTGTGATTTTCAAATAAGTACACCAAAAGATTTCAACAGCTAAATAAATCACAGAAGACTGGCCTCGAGTTTCAGCATTAGTTCAGAAAATGAGGGGACAGCTATTTCATAAGGTTTAATAACTTCACAGTAAGATTCATTTCATAAGGTTTATAATTTCACAGTAAGATTCCAATATCCGATTTAAAGTTAATTTTGGGGAACATCTGGAATCTAGCCAACACCTGATGCTTAACTGACATCACCTTTCAGAGACAATTATAACCACTTACAGTTGGACACTGCTTCACAATAATTATTATCTCCACCCTCCTACACGAATTACTACCATGTATGCACAAGCAAGAATTATTATTTATTATGCTAGCCCCCCTTGAAGAATGATTATCATAAAGCATTTCAATCAGTTCACTTACATTTAATCAGATCACAGAGCGAATTATGTCAAACTCTCAACGGGCCGGCATCAGTCAGAGTTGTTTATTACAAAGGGGTTAGAAATTGGGGTAAGGCAAGTTCAAGAGGTTGGACAGCCGGGTGGGACGTGATCGGAAGGGGGAGGATGGAAGGAAAATAATAGACAAAAAAGCACAGCACCTACGGGACGAACGGTGTTGAAATTTTTTTTTTTTAAATAATGCAAAAAAAAAAAAAATAAAAAGATGGCGACATGGATTTAAAAGTTACGTATAGAAAGAGAAAAAAAAATTATTACATATTTAAAAAAAAAAAAGGACGTTATTTTCTCAGAACAACCGCGAAGAGGGAAATTGAATATATAAGCCCAAACCCTTCCCCCCCCCCCCACCCCCACAAAAGAGAGAGAGAGAGAAAAAAAACGAGAGAATATTTATGTAAAAGAACGATAGTCATTTCAAGAAACAGAACGAGAGTATTTTCATCTATTCTGTCTGCATCATTAAATTCTAAACTCAATGCGACTATTATTCAAAATAAAATCATCAAGCGTTGCTCGATCTTACAGTTGAAGAGAAAACCACAGGCCTATACGATATTTAGCGAGATAAGCAACGACACAAACCAAAATCTTCCCATTTACAGTACACCACTCTCCAAAATTCGCTCAAATTCGCGAAAATAACACCATAACCCACAGTTAACTGCCTCCTAATAAGTTTAATTATACAAGCTTTTGTTTGTCTCGGACAAAAGGCCGTAAAATTATTCTTTTACCACCAAGTGGCCTTTGTTTGACGAAGATGTTCTCTTTAAATGGAAAATGTAAACCTCACCTTCTATCTCTTTGTAATCACATGAGAGTTTTTATATATTATACCTCGTGCACGCACGTGCACATACATACATACATATATACATACAAACATACATGCACGCACATATATATGTGTGTGTGTTACATACACTTTTATCATCATTATTATTGTGCTGAATAAAATAGCAGAATTCGGCGAATTAATCTTGTATATTAATTCGCTGAATTCTGCCATTTTATTCAACAGAATTTGTTTTAAAGGAGGGTCTTCTTCCAAAATATTATTATTATTATTATTATTATTATTATTATTATTATTATTATTATTATTATTATTATTATTATTCAGAACATGAACCAGCCTCATATATAGCTAGTCCACATCGACTCGAAATTCAGACTTCCAAAGAACATGGGGTTCATTTGAAAAAAGTAACGAGAGAGAGAGAGAGAGAGAGAGAGAGAGAGAGAGAGAGAGAGAGAGAGAGAGAGAGACTGACTCTCGGATCATCCTATACAGCAATGTCTGGCCAAACTATGAGAATTCACACAGGTGTAACGATCAAACCAGGTGTTACCTGGGCTACGGTTCTGAGGTGAGTGAACTTTAATTACACGCGATTAAGCAGTCACACCTGAGGGAAAAAAATGATATGTATGGATAAAGCAGATAAAGTTGGAGGTTTTATTCGTATACGAAATTACATAAAAGCACGGACCTGTAATTACCTACAATTAGCTGTAATTACTTCCTATTTGGAGTCCGAAGGCGCTGGCAATTCTTGCCCACGATAGGACTGAATGCTGCAGGAAGTATATAGATACATTTTGAGAAACCAAAAGAAGGGTCAAAATCCTCAAGCCTTTTTTGTTGCCCTTTCCGTCGGCCTTCATATAAATTTAAACTATATATTTAACTATCTTCGCTTGTTTAAAGCAAACTGACTTTTCTCTACAGACGAAAAAGTATTCTGAACTATTTATCAAACAATGATAACTGATAAATTCGTCGATAACTACTATCGTAAGGCAGAAAACGCTGTTATTCACACATTTTTAATATTCTGACTAACGTGATACATATGGAACTGAAACCAGTAACACGATACAAGAAAAATCTATATTTCAGATGAAGCCAATAATTTCAAAACTGATGTAAAATAACTATAAAAATAGCACACCTGAATACAGCTGTAAAACAAATTGAAATACAATTTTTTAACGACATTGTGGCTATTATCTGGTGAAGAGCGACCAGCAGATTATATATATATGTATTTATGTCTATTTATATATATATATAATATATATATATATATATATATATATATATACACACACACACATATATATATATATATATATATATATATATATATATATATATATATATATATATATATATGTCCTGTTGCGGACAGTACGTGGCTCTGTAGTTATATGTTGATTTTAGCCCCGTTCAGTGTTGATTCTCAAATTGGGTATCAATAACATTCCATGGTCCTTTTGTAGGTACTTTATTATATAAACCATGAGCCGTTAATTGAGTATAACTGAAAACAAAAGAAAAACACTTTTAGGCTAATGCCTTCGAAGCTATTGCCACATGTCCTACAAAACTGGTAGGATGCCATTGGCTATATCAAAAGGTACAAATTAAAACATAATATCAAAAAGGTACAAAAATACATATCATAAGCAAATTAATGTATCTTACCACAATTTTGGGGACTTAATCCAGTAGACATACAACAATGAAGAAATCCATGACAAGCAAGTCACGTTTCATGTGCTTGAATCTGACGCAGCAGTTGTTGTGATTGTTTACTTCTAACCAGTAGAGCGGGAAGTAACTCGTCCACCTTGGTAGAATGTATTTTAGTATTGTTTCAAAACTCAAGATATAACTGGATATGCTAATGACAGTAACAATGGCTCCCCTAAATTGTGATAACAATTTAAACAATAACTATACTATTGGGGAATGAATATGAGATTCTTTACAAACTATAAAATCACAATATACAGGTTAGTCCATTCCATACAAAATACAAATATACAGTGCATAATGACTTAAATGCTCCCTGATGGGGACTTCCCTGTTGTACTTTCCAATAACATTACAAACTGAATGAATAGGCCTTTCTAGAATTGTAGCTGTCTTGTGGCGTTTACCATTTTCATCAAGAAAAGCATCTGCTACTAACAATTTAATTTTTCTAACATGGCCAGCTTCATCTGGGTTTGTTTCTAATACTCGGCCTAACATCCACTTGTTGCGAGGTAGATTATAGTCTTTGATTAAAACTATATCGTCAATTTCTACATTCCTTTGAGGCTTTAACCACTTTTGGCGTATTTGTAACGATTGTAAGTATTCTCTTTGCCACCTTTTCCATAACTGATTAAGAAGATATTGTACACGCCTCCATTTTTTCTTTGAAAACATGTCCTCTTTTACAAAATTACCTGGAGGAGGCAAGACTACCTTAGACTTCAATGTCAGAAAATGATTAGGTGTCAAAGGTTCTACATTTAAAGGATAATTCAAGTTATCTGTGTATAATGGTCGGCCGTTTACAATATTTTCTGCTTCAGTCATGAATGTTCTCAAAGATTCATCGTCTAAAATTTTACTATTGTTAAATAGCAATACATTCAAAATATTTCTAACAGATCTTATTTGTCTCTCCCAAACACCACCCATATGACTTGCATGAGGTGGGTTCATTTTAAATGTTATAAAATCACATTGGTCCTTTAATAATTCATTTTTAATATTTTCAACATTCATTTCTCGGAGGCACTTTGCAAACTCTTCTCTTGCACCAATAAAGTTACTACCTTGATCTGAACGCAGTTGTGCGCAATGGCCTCGTCTACAAACAAATCTCCTATAAGCATTTAAGAAAGAGTCTGTACTGAGAGAATGGGCAGTTTCAATGTGTATTGCCCTAGTTGACATACATGTAAATAATACACCATACCTTTTGAGCTCTTTTCTACCTTCCTTAATTATAAATGGATCAAAATAATCAACTGCACTGTAAGTGAATGGAGAAGACATTTCTACCCTATCCTTTGGTAAATCGGCCATCTTCTGTGTAAGAGTATCATGTCTAATTTTTCTACAAGTTACACATTTTGATATATGTTTCGCTACTAAGGATGATCCACTTATAATCCAGTAACCACTAGATCTAATTTCATTTAAAGTTAAATTTCTACCTTGATGGTGTACTTTATTATGATAGTGACAGATTATCAATTCTGTAATATGACTATTCTTTGGCAAAATCGCAGGATATTTTACATGGACATCAAAATTACTTCTGTGTAATCTACCACCCACTCTTATTAAGCCATCACTACCAATAAATGGATCAAGCTTGTACAAATTGCTAGATTTCCTTAAACATTTATCAAATTTGTTATTGCTTATACTTAACAACTGATATTCATATTGAAAAGCTTCTCTTTGGACTAATTTTATAATGGTAATTTCTGCCTTGATTAGCTCTTCTACAGACACATGAACATACTCAGTATATAATGATTTCTGTTTCAATTTATCAATAAACCTATTACATAAAGCTAATGACCTTCTGGCACGTGTCCAATCTGAGAAGTAATTGAGTCTGGTAAGTATAGTAGCATAATTATTATCATCAGTGTTAATTGCCAATGACACTTTCTTTAATTCTGGATCTTCATCTGCAACTTCAAATGAACATAAAGTTTCATTATCAGCATTATCATGTTTTAAGAATTCAGGTCCATGCCACCACATATAGTTACTTGTCAGATCATGAACAGACATGCCTCTTGAACATAAATCAGCAGGATTATCACTTGAGGAAACGTATCTCCATTGTTCAGGTAAGGTGTGATTTCTGATTTGCGCAACTCTGTTTGCGACAAAAACCTTAAACTGTTTACATTGATTAGCTATGTATCCAAGAACAATTGTACTATCTACCCAAAATACTTCTTTACTAATATTGACCTTCAACTCCTTTTTTAAGAAATAACTCACCTTCACTGATGCTAATGCAGCAGTGAGTTCTAACCTAGGTATAGTAAAAGTTTTCAAGGGAGACACTCTTGATTTAGCCATAACTAACCTAGTACGTACTTGTCCATTTGGATCTGTCATTCTTAAGTATGAGCATTGACCATAACCCTTCTCACTAGCATCAGAAAAATGATGCAATTCATAGTCTATGACATTCATGTTGGCTGGTTTATAACATCTCTCAACTTTAATATCTTTCAATTTGGGTAATTGACTTAACCAGTTTTCCCATTCAGTAATAACAGTTTCAGGAATAGGATCATCCCAGCCAAGGTCTTGTTTACATAGGGTTTGCAAAACTTTCTTACCTGTATGAACGAATGGTGATATCATGCCTAGAGGATCAAAAATAGAGCTAACTATGGATAAAACATTCCTTCTAGTACTAGACCTTTGAATGGGTTTGACATTAAAATTATATGTATCTGTTTCAGTACACCACTCCATACTTAATGTTCGTTCCACTGGCAATTTATCTTTCGTTAAATCAAGATTCTTAACTGATTGAGCAACTTCATCAGGACACATAGCCTTTAAAACTTCAGCATTATTGGCAACAAATTTGTGCAAATGGAAACCACCCTTTTTACATATCATCTGACTGTCTTTGGCTAAGTTTATGGCTTCCTCCACTGAAGCTACAGACTTTAAGCCATCATCCACATAAAAGTCTTCTTTAATGAACTCTGCTGCCTTTTCAGTAGTTTTATCCTTAAATCTATCAGCAGCAGCTTTCAAAGCATAGTTTGCAACAGATGGAGAGCTTCTAGCACCAAATAGATGAACAGTCATCCTATATTGAACAATGTCACCATCTAAGTCATGGTTATCAAACCACAGAAATCGTAAAAGATTCCTGTGTTCTTCATTTACTAAAACTTGGTGATACATTGCTTCTACATCACAAGTAAATGCAACAGAATGATTTCTAAATCTACACAAAATACCAGCTAGACTATTTGACATGTCTGGTCCCTGAAGTAAACAATCATTCAAACTTACATTTTTATACATAAAAGAGCAATCAAATACTACTCTGATTTTGTCAGGCTTTCTGGGATGGTAAACCCCATGATGTGGCACAAACCAAACCTTTCCATTAGTTAGGCATGTTTCATTCAAAGGAACCCTTTCAGCATAACCCTTATCAATCATATTCTTCATGAAACTTATGTAATAATTTTTCATGCTTACATTCTTCTGAAGCTTTTGTTTTAAGTTGGATAGTCTTTTCTGGACTACTAACTTATTATCTGGGAACTGAATATCACCTCCTTTGAGTGGCAATGGAATTTTAAACTGCTTACCATCAATAATCTTAATACCATTACTAACAATTTCAATAAACTGTCTTTCTTCTCCTGACAAAGCTACCTCATCGTCACTAACATTACTTATGAAATCAGATTCAAACATCTCTCTGACATGAGGAGGCTCATACACTTCTTTTACTTTGGTTGGTACCGTAAAAATGTTATTTGATATCTTGGAATTTATTTCAATTTCTTCAACTACAGTTCTATTAACAACAACATCACTTTCTAAATTATTCTCATTGACATTTACATTACCAATAATTCCCCATCCAAGAGCTGTTCTCTGACCATAGGGCTCATTTCCACACCCAGGAATGATTTCTAAAGGTTTGACAGCTTTTATACAGTTTATACCTATCAATAGACCTATCTCAATGTCAGGATTATACTCTAATAGCCTTCCAGCAATTTTCTTAAGATGAGGCCATCTTAAAGCTGAACATTTTTTAGGGATTTGTGCTCTTCTTGCAGGAATGGTTTTTCTAGAGTAGACACATGGTAAATTTACAGTACTATTTTCATTTATGCCCTTAACTGATAAACCACATACTTTAGTATTTTTTATAGCCTCTTCACCCAGCATAGTCGCTATCTTAATGACAGAATTTTGGCCATTGACATTCATATACCTTAGGACACTTTCCTTGATAAAACAAGCATCTGACTGATCATCCAATACTGCATATACCATAACCTTATTATTTGTATTCCTATGGCTTAACCAAACGGGTACAATCATTGAGTGAACATCAGCTGAAAAATATCTGTTAACATTAATTCTATTAGCTACAGCTACACCCTGTTCTTGTTGGGTATCACCAGAACTTGGTTTTTTATTCAACGTTTCATCGTGGAGACTTGTTGGGTGCCACCTCTTGCATTTAATACATTTCCTTGGTCTTTTACAATACCTTGAATAATGACCAACCTTGAAACAACCTCTACACATTTTTTATTTGTCAAATATTGGTTTCTTTGAGCAAGATAAAGTTTTAAGAACTCTGGGCATTTTTCCATATCATGGTTTTGTCTACAGTAATAGCATGTAAATCCTACATTCATTTTACTCTCAGCTTGTTTTTCATTTTTAGATTTATTTCCATCAGATGCAGCATTTGTAACATTATTAACTTCATTAAATTTAGTAGCAAATGATGTACGCTTAGCAACCTTACTTTGTGGTTGTTTTTCTTTAGGTGTGAATACTGTATCTCTCCTATTAAGCGCACTGTAAGATGATGTTGGATTACATGCCTTATTGGCTTCATCACTTATGAACCTTGTAAACTCTTCAAAAGATGGATATTCCTCTTCATCAATTGTGATTCTTTTAGTTACTATACAATTCCATCTCTCTGCAATTTGAGCTGGCAACTTCTGTAACATAAGTCTGTTTTATTAGGATCGTTAAGAATTGCTGAGTACTTTATGATTCCCATGGCTGTTTTACAGTGTTCTAAGAAATCAGAAAATTTCCTCAAACCTGGACCATCATTAATTGTAATCTTAGGCCAACCTTCAAGCTTGCTTCTAAAGGCATCAGCAACAATAAATTTATTTCCAAACCTATCATGAAGTATCTTCCAAGCCTTGTCGTAAGCCTCTTGGGTGCCAAAAGAAATAAGATTATCAATGGCAGCTTTAGCCTGACCATCCGTATATTTACCTAAGTAGTACAATCTTTCAGCAGCATCATCTGTTTTATATTCAATTAATGTAATAAATGATGCTTTCCATAGAGGGTACTTCAGCAAATCTCCAAAAAATACCTCCGGTTCTTTAACGGGTAAATTGTCTTTACGTTGCCTTGCAGCAAACAAGTCGGCTAGTTTCTCTAAGTTCTGATTTTGAAGATCAGCAAAACCTTTTAAAATATCCCATTGATAAACTTGACTGGACTGTACGTTATCATTATTGATAATGTTAGGTTGTTCATGAAGATCTGCCAGGGGTTCATGAGTGTGTAGCCTTGGTCTATTAACATCAGGTTGTGTATTGCAAGTGAAGGCATTTTTGGGATCTACTATTAACCTAGGTTCACCTACTACCTCATGGGATGCCTCATCTATAGTACTACAACCTAGCCTAGGCTCATTTGGTATTTTGAAATCTGAGTTCCGGTTTGTTTCTTGGCCTAGCCTAAGTTTACTTAGCTGTGAGCGTCCTATGGGCTGGTAATTATAATTATAGTCTAGCCTTGGTTTCCCTGGTTGTATGAAATCTGTTTGAAATTTAAACACCTGAGCATTTGGATTTAGATCAGTCATTGCCTTTATTTCTGCCTTCCTTTTGTCTAAATCTTTGTCTATATCATCTAAACCTCCAGCAAAGGAAAGGGACTTTTGTACACTGGAACCTGACAATGAATAATTTACAACTCTACTATCCTCAAGATATCTGTGCAAGAGACCTTCAGTGGGTTGGTTATTTTCACCTAACGGAAAACTCAAGCATGACTGTGGATCAGTTTCATTTTCTTCCTCTAAAATTTTATTAACTGCACATATCTCAGCATTAGTGGCTTCAATTTCTTTGTCAATTTCTAATTTCTTTAAATCTGCTCTAGCCTTCTCCATTATGTCATGGTATTTTCTTTCTGTGCCTAACCTAGCCAGTTTTGTGCTTAGTTCTATTCTCTTATGTCTATATATATATATATTATCATTATCATTATATTATATAATGATAACATGAAAAGCGAAAATCACTCTAAAAACTGGTCTAGTTATGAGTACAAACTTATCTGTGGCTATTCACATTCAATCCCCTTATAAAAATAATTAATTATCATGAAAGTGTCATTTCATTTACCCAAAAACACGTAAAAATGTATTATTACACACATGTAACTAACCTTTATATGGACACACACATGAATACGTAACATATTCTGGGGTAACCAGTCTTGTTTGAACACACATTTGAATACATAAATATATTATGTGGGTAATTACGCCAACAAACATAGGAATTCATAGCAATTTCGGCGTAAATTACCTTATCCATAACACAGATATATATAAACATTTACACACACACACACACACACATACTATATATATATATATATATATATATATATATATATATATATATATATATATATATATATATCAGCATTTTATCAAATTACATATTTCTTTTTTGTAATAACTGTTTTTATGGGCGTTTACCTAAGATATCCCGTCTCCTCATATATAAGCTGACATATTTTGAATGGTTTAAATGCTTCATGGCTTTTTTTTTCTTTCTTTGGGAAAAGAGGTTATTTTAGGTGTGTGTGTTTTATGGGGCTACGCCAAAAGTTTGGTGGACTTTCCAGAAAATGTTAGCAAAAAGTGGGTCATGGGAATGTAAGTTTTGGGGAAAAGTGACCCCCCCCTCACCCCACCCCACCCCAACCCCCTTCTCTCTCTCTCACCCGACCCCGAGCAGTCAGGGATATCGAAAAAAGGCAAAGGACACAGTCGAATCCTAGTAGGATTCGTATGTAGGACTCGTGGTCCCAAGGAACTTTCCAGTTTAGGATCGTCATTACCACTGCTAGGCCTAGTGCGATGTTCCCGGACAGAGAACGCTCTTGTTATAGACTTTCTTTCTTTTTTGGAAATACGATTGTTCATAGACATGGTTTACTTGCTTGTTACTTCGTTTCCCTCTGGTCAGTCGAATGCGATTGTTTTTGTTTATAGACTTGGTTTATTTATCTGTTCGTTGCTGTTTTTTCTCTTTCTCCAAAAGCGTTTGCTTACATAATTTGTGTGTTTTCTCGTTAAAGCCTTTTCTTTTTGTTGTTGAAATACGGCAGCTTATAGGTTTGGTTTATTTGCTTGTTGCTTCATTTCGCTTGTTCGAATGCGATTGTTTATAGACTTGGTTTATTTGTCTGTTCGTTGATGTTTTTCTCTTTCTTCAAAAGTGTTTATGTACTTGGTTTATTTTCTCGTTACAGCCATTTTTTTAATACGATTGTTTATAGACATGGTTTATTTGTTTGCTGTTGCTTTTCTGTTTGTTTACATTCTTGGTTTATTAATCAATTCGTTGCTGCTTTTCATCGTTGAAACACGATTCTTTATAGACTTGGCTTATTCAATCGCTGCTGCTATTCTCTGTTCGAATGCGATTGTTTATTTAATGGTTTATTTTCTCGTAACAGCTTTTTTTAGTTTGTTAGAACACGATTGTTTATAGACTTGGTTTATCCGTCTATTTGTTGTTTTCCCTTTGTTCAAATATATATAATATATATATATATATATATATATATATATATATATAGATATATATATATATATATATATATATATATTATATACATATATAGATATACAGGTATACATATAGAGAGTATTATATATATATAAATATAGTACGTATATAATATTTATATTATATAAATCCTTAACCTCTACCAGACAGCAAATCATCTTCGTCTTCATCTTTTTCTTCTTCAGAGATGCTTCCAAGAACGCGCGGCGGGAAAGGCATTTAATATTCCGAGGCAAATTCCTATTTCCGTGACCCGCTTCCCAGAAGTATCGTGGAAGAAACATCACTGGCGAGAGAGTGCGAGAGAAACATTACTCTTTAACGCGGCCAGAGGGGAGACCGGGAGAGAAGCATGATGCCAGCGAGGGGAAACTTCCTTTCCCCCTTCTTCTCCTGTGCCCTTTAATTGAGACTGACTGACTGACTGACGGACTCTCTCTCTCTCTCTCTCTCTCTCTCTCGTCTCTCTCCTCTCTCTCTTTCATCATATTGCCTCTTGAAATTTCTCTATCTCTATTTTTCTCTCATTCAGATTTCAGATCTCTCTCTCTCTCTCTCTCTGAGTTCATATAGCATTTTAAAATATCTCTAACGCTATTTTTCTCTGATTCAGATTTCAGATCTCTCTCTCTCTCTCTCAGATCATATTGCATTTTGAAATCTCGCCATCTCTATTTTACTCTCATTCAGATATCAGACTGTCTATCGCTGGATTCTCTCTCTCTCTCTCTCTCTCTCTCTCTCTCTCTCTCTCTCATCGCTATTATTCTCTCATTCAGATTCAGACTGTCTATCGCTGGATCTCTCTCTCTCTCTCTCTCTCTCTCTCTCTCTCTCTCTCTCTCTCTCTCTCAGTTCATATAGCATTTTGAAATGTCTCTAACACTATTTTTCTGACATTCAGATTTCAGATCTCTTTCTCTCTGTTCAAACTACATTCTGAAATTTCTCTAACGCTATTTTTCTCTCATTCAGATTCAGACTGTCTATCGCTGGATTCTCTCTCTCTCTCTCTCTCTCTCTCTCTCTCTCTCTCTCTCTCTCTCTGACGGCCTGAGGTTCACGGAATTGCAACTGTACATGAATGAGTCTCATCAGAACCTAAAGTTTTATAAACGCCGAAATAACCACCCATTTTTCACACATAAATTTCAAGGGAAGAAGTTAAACCGTCTCTAAACTTCTCCGTCTCGACGATCTCTCTGCTCTATCTCTCTCTCCTCTCTCTCTCTCGCTTCCCTCTCTCTCTCTCTCTCTCTCTAGCTTTGGCTCCGATTGAAACCGAGGGACATCCGCGTCTCCTGGAAACCGCTGGATGAAAAGCCAAACATTCTGGAATGAATGACGCGCGTTCCATCGAGGAGCTGTAATTGAAGCGGTTCATTAAGTCGATATTTAAATTCGATACATTTTTATCTATTTATCAATTAATTAATTTGTTTTCTTTATGTATTTCCCTTGAACTCCTCCTCTTGCTTCTTCCTAATGAACCCCAAAATATTCTTTGGGAGCTTGAATTTCAAGTCCGTGGCCTAATGTGGTGGGCTTGTTCCATATGGACAGGAGTCACCTTCTGAATAATAATAATAATAATAATAATAATAATAATAATAATAATAATAATAATAATAATAATGTATGGTAAGAGCATCAAGGAAATAGATACCCTAATCCAGACTGTAAGGATTGTATCTGGGGACATCAGGATGGAGTTTGGAATAGAAAAATGCGCCATAGTCAACATACGAAAAGGAAAAGTAACGAGAACTGAAGGGATAAAGCTACCAGATGGGAGCAACATCAAACACATAGATGAGTCGGGATACAAGTACCTGGGAATAATGGAAGGAGGGGATATAAAACACCAAGAGATGAAGGACACGATCAGGAAAGAATATATGCAGAGACTCAAGGCGATACTCAAGTCAAAATTAAACGCCGGAAATATGATAATAGCCATAAACACATGGGCAGGGCCAGTAATCAGATACAGCGCAGAATAGTCGAATGGACGAAGGCAGAACTTCGCAGCATAGACCAGAAAACGAGGAAACATATGACAATACACAAAGCACTACACCCAAGAGCAAATGCGGACAGACTATATATAAAACGAAAGGAAGGAGGGAGAGGACTACTAAGCATAGAGGACTGCGTCAGCATCGAGAACAGAGCACTGGGGCAATATATGAAGACCAGTGAAAACGAGTGGCTCAAGAGTGCATGGGAAGAAGGACTGATAAAAGTAGACGAAGACCCAGAAATATACAGAGACAGGAGAAAGACAAGCAGAACGGAAGACTGGCATAACAAACCAATGCACGGACAATACATGAGACAGACTAAAGAACTAGCCAGCAATGACACATGGCAATGGCTACAGAGGGGAGAGCTAAAGAAGGAAACTGAAGGAATGATAACAGCGGCACAAGATCAGGCCCTAAGAACCAGATATGTCCAAAGAACGATAGATGGAAATAACATCTCTCCCATATGTAGGAAGTGCAATACGAAAAATGAAACCATAAACCACATAGCAAGCGAATGTCCGGCACTTGCACAGAACCAGTACAAAAAGAGGCATCATTCAGTAGCAAAAGCCCTCCACTGGAGCCTGTGCAAGAAACATCAGCTACCTTGCAGTAATAAGTGGTACGAACACCAACCTGAGGGAGTGATAGAAAACGATCAGGCAAAGATCTTCTGGGACTATGGTATCAGAACAGATAGGGTGATAGTGCAAATAAACCAGACGTGACGTTGATTGACAAAATCGAGAAGAAAGTATCACTCATTGATGTCGCAATACCATGGGACACCAGAGTTGAAGAGAAAGAAAGGGAAAAAATCGATAAGTATCAAAATCTGAAAATAGAAATAAGAAGGATATGGGATATGCCAGTAGAAATTGTACCCATAATCATAGGAGCACTAGGCACGATCCCAAGATCCCTGAAAAGGAATCTACAAAAACTAGACGCTGAAGTAGCTCCAGGACTCATGCAGAAGAGTGTGATCCTAGAAACGGCGCACATAGTAAGAAAAGTTATGGATTCCTAAGAAGGCAGGATGCAACCCGGAATCCCACACTATAAGTACCACCCAGTCGAATTAGAGGACTGTGATAGAGCAAAAAAAAAAAATCATAATAATAATAATAATTTTTGAGAAATTCCAGTCCAGTGAGGAACAATGTGTTATAAAAAAAATCCACAATTATATATTAATTATACATGTTCCCTTACATAGTAATACACTTTAACATATAATCGTGGATTTTTTATAATAATAATAATAATAATAATAATAATAATAATAATAATAATAATAATAATAATAATAATAATAATAATAATAATAATGTCCCCACTACTCTTCGTAGTAGCCATGATTCCCATGACAAAAGTACTACAGAAGATGGATGCCGGGTACCAACTCAAGAAAAGAGGCAACAGAATCAACCATCTGATGTTCATGGACGACATCAAGCTGTATGGTAAGAGCACCAAGGAAATAGATACCCTAATCCAGACTGTAAGGATTGTATCTGGGGACATCAGGATGGAGTTTGGAATAGAAAAATGCGCCTTAGTCAACATACAAAAAGGCAAAATAAGGAGAACTGAAGGGATAAAGCTACCAGATGGGAGCAACATCAAACACATAGATGAGACAGGATACAAATACCTGGGAATAATGGAAGGAGGGGATATAAAACACCAAGAGATGAAGGACACGATCAGGAAAGAATATATGCAGAGACTCAAGGCGATACTCAAGTCAAAACTCAATGGAGTATGATAAAAGCCATAAACACATGGGCAGTACCAGTAATCAGATACAGCGCAGGAATAGTCGAATGGACGAAGGCAGAACTCCGCACCATAGATCAGAAAACAAGGAAACATATGACAATACACAAAGCACTACACCCAAGAGCAAATACGGACAGACTATACATAACACGAAAGGAAGGAGGGAGAGGACTACTAAGTATAGAGGACTGCGTCAACATCGAAAACAGAGCACTGGGGCAATATCTGAAAACCAGTGAAGACGAGTGGCTCAAGAGTGCATGGGAAGAAGGACTAATAAAAGTAGACGAAGACCCAGAAATATACAGAGACAGGAAAATGACAGACAGAAAAGAGGACTGGCACAACAAACCAATGCACGGACAATACATGAGACAGACTAAAGAACTAGCCAGCGATGACACATGGCAATGGCTACAGAGGGGAGAGCTAAAGAAGGAAACTGAAGGAATGATAACAGCGGCACAAGATCAGGCCCTAAGAACCAGATATGTTCAAAGAACGATAGACGGAAATAACATCTCTCCCATATGTAGGAAGTGCAATACGAAAAATGAAACCATAAACCACATAGCAAGCGAATGCCCGGCACTTGCACAGAACCAGTACAAAAAGAGGCATGATTCAGTGGCAAAAGCCCTCCACTGGAGCCTGTGCAAGAAACATCAGCTACCTTGCAGTAATAAGTGGTACGAGCACCAACCTGAGGGAGTGATAGAAACGATCAGGCAAAGATCCTCTGGGACTATGTATCAGAACGGATAGGGTGATACGTGCAAACAGACCAGACGTGACGTTGATTGACAAAGTCAAGAAGAAAGTATCACTCATTGATGTCGCAATACCATGGGACACCAGAGTTGAAGAGAAAGAGAGGGAAAAAGTGGATAGTATCAAGATCTGAAAATAGAAATAAGAAGGATATGGGATATGCCAGTGGAAATCGTACCCATAATCATAGGAGCACTAGGCACGATCCCAAGATCCCTGAAAAGGAATCTGCAAAAACTAGACGCTGAAGTAGCTCCAGGACTCATGCAGAAGAGTGTGATCCTAGAAACGGCACACATAGTAAGAAAAGTGATGGACTCCTAAGGAGGGAGGATGCAACCCGGAACCCCACACTATAGATACCACCCAGTCGAATTGGAGGACTGTGATAGAGCAAAAAAAAAAAAAAAAAAAAAAAAAAATAAAAAAAAAAAAAAAAAAAAAAAAAAAAAAAAAAAAATTAATAATATAATAATAATTCTAGGTATCATTACAAAAACCATCGAAATTTTATATTCATTTACGAAATCACTGCGTAAGCCCCACGATGAAAAATATCTTAGTGTTACAAGCTTCTATTCTGGGAAATGTAATTATGTTCTGCATGCCAGCAAAACTCAAAAGTGAAATAAACAAACCGTAACAGGAATGCAAAAAGAATCACTATTTTAAAATATACAATGTCTACATTTTTAACTGTACTTTT
>NC_061095.1:14634852-14669852 GCF_015104395.2 Macrobrachium nipponense | reverse complement strand
TTTTATAAGTAGCTGCAATTACCGTAAAAAAAAAAAAAGTGACGGTATCGTTAGAAAGGGTCGAGGTGGTAAGTACTTTCATTATGCAAGTGTGAGAGTGTGGCTGTATATAATATATAATATGTAATATATATATATATCTATATATAATATCTATAATATATTTATATATATATATATTAATTATTTATTTATTATACGTATAAACGTTACATAGATATATATACAAACATATATATATATATATATATATATATATATATAGATATAGAGAGAGAGAGAGAGAGAGAGAGAGAGAGAGAGAGAGAGAGAAATAAATACACATCAATATTTACGACATAGTGCAATATCCTCCTTACATAAATGGGAATGTCCATTTATCCACAAGAACTGCACCAATGGCTCAAGAATTTTATTCCTTAATTCTATCAGTTCTCATAAAGGAACGAAAATTGCAAATACAATTTCATAATGCATCACTTTCATGTAAATTAGCTTAATCAAGTATCAAGGGATACAGAATATTTCAGATTTCTTTTTATAAAATCGTAATAAAAGTCAATCACGGAAAAACTATTTAAAAAAAATGAACTTTTATTTTACCTTTTTACTGGTAGACGAAACTGAAACCACATTACTGTATGTCTCGCTTCCAACGTTTGCAAACAATCATGCAACAATGGTAAACAATCATGCAACAATGGGACTCAGAACAATATTCAACAAGTCTAATTCATATTGCCTCAAGTTAATTACGCTGTTTATACCTTGACATAACTAGAAAACTTCTCTTGAATATAACCAACTGTCCATTACGAGGCTGTCGCTCTGTGACACAGAAATATAAAAACTGATTTTCGACTTATTGATGTTCCATCTCTCTTGAGGTGAACGAAAATCTCATAACCAATTTTATTGCCCGCCGATTTTGTATTATTATCCAATATTGACTTGTTTGCCTACACAAATAAAGCCAGCTGGTAATGGCAAATCTTCACTATTTCCAGCCTTTCCCTTTCAGTGGACGAGACTTAATGAAATATGCCCATTGTGTTTACTTCTTTTAAACGGTTTTATCGTTCAACAGACTGGCAACATCGTTCTTCCATACTTTTCATGTTTTTTTTTTTTTTTTTTTTTTTTTTTTTTTTTTTTTGGGGGGGGTCAGATTTGTCACAGGTAAAAAAACAGTCTTTGAAACGTAAGCTTTACAGATGATTAACATTTCCTTTTAAATAATTCTATATATACATATAATATAGTATTATTGATGTTTATTGACAACAACAATTATATATATATTATATATTATATATATATATATATATATATATATATATATATATATATATATATTATTGTTGTTTCTTAACAACAATTATATAAATATATATATTATATAATATATATATATATATAAATATAATATCATATATATATATATATATATCATATATATATATATATATATATATATATATATATTTATATTACACAGACTACCCACATGAGAAAAATACGAAGATGAGACTTCCTCCTACCAAGACGCGAAATAAGACGGCGACGATAAGAGGTTCTCTAGGGGGTTGTTGGAGGGGGAGGGGGAGGGTGTGTGTATGTGTGGAATCCACTGCCAGATGAACGACAATCGTTCTTTTCTTACTTCCGGAAAAGTTCGCGGTCTGGGAATTTTGCTGACGATCACTTCGCGGAATGTTTTTTTCTTCCTTCCTTTGCTCTGTATCTGAGATCTCCTGCTCCTCCTCCTCCTCCTCCTCCTCCTCCTCCTCCTCCGGTATATAAGAGCAAGAATGACTGAGATTTGGGGGTAAAATTCGCTGTATTATTGAAAATTATTTAAGAAATTTTAAAGACAATGATTTTAGTAATTAAAAAATAATAATAATAATAATATTCAAATACTATTTCTCATCCTATCGTTAATACTCAATATAATATTCAGCTAAATCTATTCATAATGCTCAAACAGACATTTACATCAAGTAAGACCCTGCGACGCATTTCAACATTCATCAAAAGTATTGCCATAAATTTTGTTTTAATTCCTAAAAGTAATAAAATAAATAAAATGAAAAAGGGTGAAAAACTCCAAAAACATGTGACGAAGTCAAGGAATCCTCGAGAACCTATTTTTCATTCGGAATCAAATCGACTGGTGGTCACTTAAAAAAAAAAGTAAATCAAACCTCAAAGTTCTGTAAATGTTGAACCTCGCATATACACAAGTCGAGTGTCTCAGCCATCGCCACAAATCGAGTAATTAATGCCTAATTAAGGGTTCAAAGACGAGCCCGTTCCTTATTAATTAATGAAGAGAGAGAGAGAGAGAGTGGAGAGAGGAGAGAGAGAGAGAGACCGAGAGAGAGAGAGAGGAGAGCTTTCATGAAATCAAAAGCCTGCCTGCCCCCCACACGCCCCCCCCCCCCCCCCCGCCCCTTCATTCGCTTTCATCAAGTAATGGAAAGCTGCTACACGTCATTTGTGTATACATACGAAACCCGGCAATGTGTCACTTTATTGCACCGTACGAAACTGGAGAAAGGTGTCAGGATTCGTAGGTATATTACAGAAATGTAAGACATTTTAAGACTTACGTTTCTGTATATATGTATATTATATATATATATATATATATATATATATATATATTATATATATATATATATATATATATTCATATATGTGTATGAATAGAGGAAATTCTTAATTAAATCAACACAAAAGAATCTTAGCATTTCGTACGAAAGAAGTCAATAGCCAGATAAAAGTATTCTGAAAGTGAGGAAAATACACACAAATAATAAAATTTAATATGTAAAATCATATACCCACGAATCATAAGCACTAATAATAAAACCAAGCAAATTTTGAATAAAATTTAAAAATATTTAAATAAAGATAAAAAAGTAAAAAAAAAAAGACAAAACACTCATTAAGAAAATAAAAAAAGATTAAAAAGTCCAGACGAAAAACCCATTAGAAAAAAAAAACTTAAGTAAACAGAAAAAGAAACAACTGAGGATACCGGAAGAGATCGGATAGGGGATAGGGAATGATGGGCGGGAAGGGGTGGGGGAGCCCCAAGGCAGAAGAGGGTGGATGAAGCCATAAAACCCTCTAATGTGATACTTACCTCTGCACTACTGTGCCTCTCTTCCTCTCAACTCTCACCAAATTCAGGATCATGGGTTTTCTAGGAGAGAGAGAGAGAGAGAGAGAGAGAGAGAGAGAGAGAGAATTTTGAATAGACCTTACCTTCAGAGAAATGGTCTTGCGTAATGAAGATAAAATGTAGCCCAATCTATATCACATAACTAAATAATTTTAGTGCTAGAGAGAGAGAGAGAGAGAGAGAGAGAGAGAGAGAGAGGAAGAAGAAAATGCGGCTGCAAATCTTCATTCAAAAGATTTCCTGTCGTCCATTTTTGAGATTGACAAATGTATAAAATGTGGGACATTTGTTGATCAAAGAGATTGTGACGAAATTTTTCAGAGAGTAACCCTCAGACTGGCCTTATTGATTGATTTTATGTCAAACTGGCGTACACAAGACCATACATGTCATTAAGTCAGCTTTGCCTGTGGAATGCAAACCGTGATCGTAATCATATATCATTATGTCCTATCAGTGATTTTCAGTTTGACTTACACCCCAAGATTTAATCGTCATATCCGATCAGTTACTTGGAAACTTTGGACATACATGATGAGGAATCTGTATTTTACTTTCAAAATATTTCAAGATGGATTAATTCCTCTAGAATATCCCTTTCAATTCAATGCTAATTCATCATATTTCATAACTAAATATCATGAATGATGATGTCCCATTCATGAATATCATGAATGGGACATCATCAGGGTATGAACCATTCTAACTTGACAGGAATAAATTGTCGAGTAGCCAACTCTAAAGGTGGAACAATGCACGTGGAACAATACACGTGGAACAATAAGCGTTGGTGCTATTTCTAACACCCCCCCAAAAATAAATAAATAAATAAATAAATCAACTGATTTCCATTCACCTCCAATTACCTGACTAATGAGAAAACAGAGCAAGCCTCCACAGGCGATACGATTCCCGTGAATGCGTGCAAAACAGTACATTTCTGGGAAGTCCACTTAAACTACTTAATTAGTGAAGGCATTGGCGCAGAATTCATCCAACATCAAAGACTTCCGTGGAGGAACGGAACCTGTTGCTCCAAGACTTTTGAAATGATGGTTTTGGCTACAGTACAACTTCGAAACTTCAACAGTTTTAGGTTTACAAAAAAAAAAAAAAAAAAAAAAAAAAAAAAAAAAAAAAAAAAAAAAAAAAAAAAAAAGAAGAAGAAGAAGAAGAAGATTAAGAAGAAGAAGAAGAAGAAGAAGAAGAAGAAGAGTGCAGTGCAAGAACAAAACAGAATAAAAAAAATTTTAAATAAAGACCAAGGGCTGGGACCTATGAGGTCGTTCAGAGCTGAAACGGTAAATGAGAGGTGTAACAAGAGGAAAACCTCGTAGCTGCAACATGAATCATTAGCTAGGGGATGGTGCAAAATGAGACGAAAAAGCGAATAAGAACGGATGTACAGTAAAACGAATAAAAATGGGTTGCAGCTAAGGGCCGAAGAGACGCTGCAAAGAACTTTGAAGCAATGCCTACTTAGGACCGCATGAGGTGCACTGTTGGCACTACTCACCTACGGGGAATGCAGGCCTCCAATCCTGGAACCAATGCAAGTAATCAAAGAATTCCGGTTTTTTCATTTTCCATTTCGATTGTTTTGAAAATTGACTAAAAATATGCTAATCTCCATTGCTTTCACGGGATAGCCGTATAAGTGAGGGGGAGCATTCCTTCCTTCCTTCGGCCACTAGCTCCTATGCTTTCTGCCTGTCATTATTCACCCATTCCACATGGGTTCCTCCTAAATATCTTTACAACTCCTCCAACACCCACTCTTTTTCTTGTCTGCCATTTATGAAGGCATCCTTCGGGCCAGCCCTACAGGAGTGTAAATGTGACACATTGGTTTCTTGTAACTCATCCATCATAATAATAATAATAATCATAATAATAATTGCATACCTACTAAAATCTGCTTGATTGATCGACTGACTTAAGTTACTTGGCTTCACAACTCATTAGTTCTAAGTATTAATATGTATTTTCTGTTGCAGTGTTTAACTAAAATAAAATCGTTTGGTAATTCTGAATTTGCATGGAGAACAAATGAAGCTTTCTTTTCACTTGACAAAAAAGGAAACCTTTCAAGATGTTTATTATTACGTATGGAATGTTTACTGAAAATTTCATAACAATATAAATCTAATAGGAGCCTTTTGTTATCACAGACTCTATAGGGTTTCGACAGCACTACCTAATTTCGTTTCACAGACGTAGAAGTAGTAGTAAAAGTGTCTCGTTTGTGTTTCATCCTTGTAGCAGATCTCAGGGAGTGTCCTAACTTTTGCTTCAGGGTTTCAAACTGGCTTTGTTCACAGTAACTTTTCTTACCAATGTTTAAAATGAAAAGACGTAAGGCAACTGTGAAAATAATTAAATAAAAACATCTCGTCACACCAAGAAATACAATAAGGTACATTTTATATGCATATACAAAATCTAGGTCGGGGCTTAGTTCGCGATTTTTATACACATCACGTATAATAAGCCTAGGAGCCACTGTCCTAGATATCGTAGTACGGATACGCCTTAGCAACGGCTCCCCTCTCCGCCCTGACCTAGGGATTCAAGATGGCGGAGAAATTTGACAGGAATGAAATTTAAACGACTGTAGTTCTCTGGCCTTCTCCTTCCGTCTCTCACTCTTGAGGTATCATCCAATCAAGCACCTTACGCAAGGCTTGAAGTAAAAGACCTTCAGTTGGATTAAGCTTATGAGAGAGAGAGAGAGAGAGAGGTTGGGGGCAACCTAACTTGACGTACTATTACTATGCACTGTCTGAACGAAGGTCAGGAGGTAAGTAACTAAACAGTATCACTATGCATTACGAGAGAGAGAGAGAGAGAGAGAGAGAGAGAGAGAGAGAGAGAGAGAGAGAATGGGGAAAATTTTGCTTATGCCTTCAAGGTTAGAATTCCACAGCGTCTCAATCATAACAAGAGAGTAAACTGGGCAAACTAATTAAACAAACTATTATAGGTACTACTACTACTACTACTACTACTATTACGAGAGAGAGAGAGAGAGAGAGAGAGAGAGAGAGAGAGAGAGAGAGAGGAGGCTGAACTACAGGTTTTGTTTACATTATACTTTGCTCGGTTTTACCAAACAGAGAGAGAGAGAGAGAGAGAGAGAGAGAGAGAGAGAGAGAGAGAGAGAGAGGCTGAACTACAGATTTTGTTTACATTGTATCTTGCTCGATTTTACCAAGCAGAGAGAGAAGAGAGAGAGAGAGAGAGAGAGAGAGAGAGAGAGAGAGAGAGTGGGAAAATTTTGCCTAAACCGCCAAGATTAGGATTCCGAGGCATCTCATTCAAACCCCACCGCCCCACCCCCCCAACCCAACACCAGCGTTCCGCTGACTGCTTCCAAGACAAGTTAACAACAAAGGGAGCCCAGTGAAGATTTCATGGTCTTCCCCAGGACCCTCTCGTTCTCTAAAGGAATAATCCCATTGCAGTGCTGTAGCGATGACTTGAAAAAAAAATAAAATAAAAGGTATTCTGTTAAACCCAGAGAGAGAGAGAGAGAGAGAGAGAGAATGGGGCAAAGTGGCTAAACTAACTATTACTATGCATTGTGTGTGTGTGAGAGAGAGAGAGAGAGAGAGAGAGAGAGTAGAGAGAGAGAGAGAGAGAGAGAATGTATCCCAATTTGGTGGGTTGAGAATTACATCTAAAAGAACCACTTTTTGGTAAAATTATGAATGTAACGTTTGCGTTTTGACGAAGCAATTGTCACGAACATATTTTAAAAAAATGTTTTTTTTAATATAAATATTGCCCCATGGGGTGGGACGTACTTCCCCGGGCTGCAACGTCTTCCATTCTTTTTACTGTACCTCCGTTCATATTCTCTTTCTCCCATCTTACTGTCCACCCTCTCCCCAAACAATTTTTTCATAGTGCAACTGCGAGACTCCCTCTTGTTACGCCTTTAAAACCTTTTTACTATCAATTCCCTTTCAGCAGTGAATGACCTCACCATAGGTCACAGGGATTGACCTCTGCTCTAAAGTCCCATTTCAATTTCATTCCACAACAAAAACCCATCACTAATCTGGCACTTACTTTTTATTTGTTTAGCTTTAATCATACTTTATTTTTCGATTATTCAGCCCCAGGAGATGACCCATAATTTTGGACGCCCCCCCCCCACACACACGCACATGTATATGTATGTATGTATATATATATATATAGATATATAATATATATATATTATATATATATATATATATATATATCTTCTTGCCACCAGGTTAACTGATAGGTGAATAATGTATTTGACTTATTTCTAAAAACTGTTAATTAAGTTAACGATAATTGGTAATTGATAGTTTACTGCTGTCCGGTGTTGTGGCTTGTTGTATGTTTTTGCTAACCCTCTTTTCAAATTCCATATTTGGTGATTTCACTGGGTGTAGTCCTTCTCCCCCAACCCCCCTCCCCTTCCCCTTAACAACCCCCGGCTCTTGTTGACCAGAGGGATGTGTAAGTCTTCGGTGGTTAAATGAGCCAGTTGTTTCCTGGGCCTTCTCTTGGGCGCGCTGTTTGGATTGACCGTTGGTACTGATTTTTGGCCTCTGCATAATATGTATAATGACTGGAGAATATTCAACCCCTACAAACCTTTTATCCTTAACGCCTTTGGTTCAGTTATAAAGCCAAGGGGAGCACTCTGTCCCAAGGTAAAATATTTATATTTATTAAGCTCACGGCAAATGTTCCTGTGCTGTCGTCTTCAGTGGACAGTTTGATATATTTTCCAGCCACCTTGTGATATTTTTTTTTGGATTCAGCGCTGTGATTGGACTAGCATCTGATAATCGCCCTGATTTGTCCTCCACACGTGGAGCTGTACCTTGCCTTGCAAGAGGAGAATTAATTTTAAAACATACGGAGAAGTTGCTAGGAATATTAGTGTGTATTGGTTAGGATATTCTTTGCCTTTCTCCTCCTTTCTGGACCCCCTACTTTTTGTGTTTGATTGTGATGTGTTGGTTTCTTTTATTAGTTGCGTATTTGGGATTTGTTTAGTGGTTATTTAAAGGCGGTGATTGTGTTAATTTATATTATTTTTGATATTATTTGAGTTTCAGGTGTAATTTCTTTCTGCCATAAATGAGTTATGTATATTAAATTTAGTGATTTTTCTGAAGTGTTTATTTTCACCCCCGAATTGATTTTGCATACTCTGGTTTAAGGTTGTGGTAAGATTTCACACCTTGTGAATTTCGTATCCTGTTAAGTGAATACAGGTGTAACCTATAATTTTATAAGTGTATCGTGTGGTGGTTAACCAACGCCATCACAATATATATATATATATAATATATAATAAGTAATATATATATATAGTATTATATATATTATATAGATATAAATATACACAGAATATTACACATATATAATACATATATGTATATTAAATAAATATTATAATACATAAATATAACACAAACAACACAAAGTGCGTGGGTTATTGTTTATAAAAACGCTATCAAATCCACCCAATACAACCATAAAAAAATACAGAATCCCATGCAACCATTTTATGCGGACACATACCAATATACCGATATACCATTCACCAAAACACAAGAATCATAAGCTTACTGGTTTTGGATAAAGCACAACAGTAGCCTCTGCCCTATAAAAAAAAAAATAGTTCACTACAAATAAAATATCAATCGGTAGCTCAACATATGGGTTTGTGTACATCCCAGGAACACCTGGGACTATCAGGCCACGCCGTCTAAAAATTATTTATTTCCGCATATGTTTCACTTAATGAATTCCTAAATGTCTTTCAATCTATCCATTCATATCAATATGCAATTATGCAAATTAACCTTGATTTACTCGGCCATATATTGATATACTAATTTTTGGGTACAAAACTGAGAAATTACTCAAAGATTTGCTGGCATTTACCATATCAGAAAACAAGAGAACATAAGTCCTATAGTAGATTCGCATCAACCGTGCATCTGATGTCTAGGCCAGTCCCTTACGACCCTCCTGATTGGGTGTTGATAAGCCAATCACAGGGCTGGAAACTCTCAGACTCTCGAGAGAGCTCACATAGGCAGGATGTATGTTCAACCACTCCTGAGGGATACTTTTGACAGATGTATCCCTAAGAGGTAGAACACACATCCTGCCTATATGAACTCTCCCGAGAGACTGAGAGTTTCCAGCCCTTGGCTTATCAACAGCCAATCAAGAGCGTCGTAAGGGACTGGCCTAGATGTCAGATGCACGGTTGATGTGAATCTACTTTAGCACTTTTGCACAATATGATTGAATGGAGGTTCCTTCGTGAGAGAAAAGTGGAATTACATTACACCACAAAAAGCAACCACAGATGAGAGAGAGAGAGAGAAAGAGAGAGAGAGAGAAACTGCCTCCTCAGGTAGGCTTAGGTCTCACCGTTTCGAACACAATTTCTGAATTATTATTATTATTATGCTTACAGTGCACCACATGAGGTTCGCTGGCGGCACTACACCTTACTGCGTGGGTTCCACGAACCAGAATCTTACTATAATGGGCGTTATTTATGTCTGTCCGTCCGTCTGTCATTCAATCAAGGCCAAACGGCTTGTCCGATGGGCATGAAACTTGGCAGGGTTATAGTGTTGACTCCTAAGATGGTTTACAATGGGGTTTCATCCTACCTCTCCCCCCCCAACACCCCGAAGGGTGTAGGGTTGAGAAGAGATCCCCTGAAACGAGGCTGGTTATGCCCGTAGACTTAGTTACTTTACGAATTTATCATACATAATTTCTGTATACATACGTTTGCTAGTCTTCAAAATGGAAGCAAAGAAAAGGCTCCCGACAGAAAAACAAGAAGAAACAGCAAAAACAGCAATATATACCTCTCCCTTTACTTGTAAAGTTGATCGAATGAATATCTGCAATGGTTCAGTCCTGATTCTCAGGACTGGGTCGTTGTCCCAGATCACGGCACAAGAGAATATCCTCAAGGAAATCAAATAAATCACAAGGAAATTGCGTTGTCGAAACCCTTTCCAGTCTAGTGAAAGGAAAGAGGATTTGAAAGGTATACAAGGTAAAGGGATATTCTATCCGGGAGGAATAAGAGTTGGAAAAGATATTTTTATTTGTCATACGAAAACGAACATTTACTTTTAATCTAAACAAAAATTATTCTTTGCCTTCTTTTGTTTTCCTTTGCTCTGTTAAAGGTCTTTGCAAAAGCATAACCATAACATAAAATAACTGATCAACTATATTTTTCAACGTGATAGTTTCAAGATCACTAAAAAATAAATTCAATGCTTACAGCACATGTCATAAAGACCCATTGATTTAAGATCCAGGGAAACTGACACTGTCAGTATTTTAATCGGAAATCAAGGAGCCACAGACTTGAATGTCCTCCTGAACATCAACTTTTACATTATTTTAAGATTCATAAGCTATCACTTCACCTGCCCAGCTGGTAAAACGTATAAGACTGTAAGACTGCCTCTTTAGATAACATTAAACAACATAATAAAACATCAACTACATTAAACAACAAATTAAAACATCAACTATGTTCAAGAACGGCCGGACCCCGTTGGGGGGAGGGGGGTGGGTGGGAAGGTTAGTGCCGTTAGTGCACCTCATGTGGTGCACTCTAGGCATTACTCAAGGTTCCTTGCAGTGCGCCTCCGGGCCCCTAGTTGCAACCCCTTTCGTTTCTTTTACTGTACCTCCTTTCATATTCTCTTTCTTCCATCTTCCTTTCCACCCTCTCCTAAATATTGATTCATAGCGCAACTACTTTGAGGTCCCCCCCCCCCCCCGTCCCTCTTACAACTTTCAAACTTTTTACTGTCAATTTCCGTTTCAGCGCTGAATGACCCTATTGGTCCCAGGGCTTGGCCTTTGGCCTAAATTCTATCAATTATTATTAGTATTAAAATTAAGCAGTACCATAAACAGATTTGCCTTCTAAGATAAAAATATAGTAATTTCAGCAAGCCAGCCACTATAGATATATATATATATATATATATATATATATATATATATATATATTTCCTATATAATATTTATATATATATATATATATATATCTATCTATCTATCTATCTATCTATATATATATATATACAAAATATATATCATATATATATATATATATATGATATATATATATATATATATAATATATAATGGCTGGCTGCTGAAATTACTATATTTTTATCTTAGAAGGCAATCGGATTAAATGGTACTGCTATTTAATAATAATCTAATAATTATAGGTAATTTCAGCAAGCCATGCCATTATTAATTTTAATAATAATACATATATAGATATATAGATATAAATAATAATATATGATATATAATATATATATATAGAATTTAGACAGACAGACCAGATACCATTAGATAGATAGATTAGATATATATATAATTATATATAATATATAATATCTCTTACTATAGATATATATCTATATCTATATAATATATAATAAATCTTATATATATATATATATATATATGTAACGTTTATATATATAGAGATATTATAGATATATATATTATGGATATATATATACATATATATATATTAATTAATATATATATATATACATATATAACATCAAAGCGACCGACGCTGATAAGTTGAGAGAGAAGTCTCATGGCTTTTCAGAACTTCATTAACATATTCCACAGGGAACTTCTTATGTAAACTTGTAGATGATCTCACTTCCGTCAACTTGAGTGGCACGAGTTACTTGTAAGGAGGTGAGTGAGTTGGTTTCATTAGAGTATATATAATACAACTTTATCAAGACCACCATCATTTTTGTGGGCCAAAACTTCGTGGGTACTAAAAATGGGTCGAAGGATGTGGCTTCCTACGAGATAGCCGCCGTGAAAGACTACAACTACCAGAGATGACTACCATAGACGATAGATCTTTCTTTTAAAAATGACTTAAGGTCAGTGCTTGGGTGGGTGACCGTTCCGCCAGTGAGGAATGCTAGGATTTTCAAGTAACAATTACGGCCGAGTTCTCGTGTGTGTGTGTGTGTGTGTGTGTTTTTTTTGTTCTTAATAAGTGGGATTACCAAGAAAAACATTAGTTGGATGTTTATGTCTGGAGAGGAAGAATATTTGTAATATTAATCTATCCATGACTTTGTTGAATATTCACCATGTTTCTATCATTTGACCGCTATGTACTTTTTTCAAATGTTGATTAATGTGTACTGATTGATATTACCTCGTTTTGCATCTTGACCACTTATCAATTAAGTATTCCGTGGTTCACGTCAGAAATCTTACTTAAGAAGCCGGGTTTCTCCAAAATGTAACAGACAAATTTGGCCTAACAGGACTTCCTAATGTGATGGGAAAACAATACACCGATTCCCAAAGTTCTAACCTCCCACTTAAACGCCGAGATAAAAAAAAATCGATGCTCACCCTAAAACGGGAATGCTGGGCTAAAAATAAATAAATAAAAAAAATGGAATAGTGATGACTTGTCATCTCACATATAACTTGTTAGTTTCATAAGGAAGCAGATAAACTAAATGATATAACAGTCCAGTTTCGTAAGAACACGCGGTTTAATATACGATTAAAACTGAATGGTAAAATACAAAATAAGGGAGGGAAACTGAAATAGCCTTTGTGTAAGACCAATGTCAAGTGGCCAATTAGGGGGGATATAAATGGGAGAAGCCTAGTTGCTTGTGAATGGCAAAGTTCCCATTAACTCTATATCTTTGACGCATCATGTCAATCGGGACAAAATATATCTCAACCCCCCCCCCCCCCTCCCGCCAGTCCCCCCTTATTCAGAGAAGACTAAAATTGCCCATAGAAAGTACTGAAGTATGGAGAAGAGCAATTAATCAATTAGCGCCATTGATAGCTTTTACTAATTACAGATTTAAAAGATTCGGATGTCAACTAGAAGGCTTATTCCAGTTTTCTACAGCATGGGACTTATTGAAGGCAGATCTATCATCATATGATATGGGTAATTTAGGCTTAATGACCATTACTCATGTCATTCGTCTTAAAAAAGAGATATAGTTTTCCAGAGGAAATGAACAGTGGCGTAATCTCTCTCTGTTAAGAATTGCTTTCATAAAGATTTTTAGTTATTAGGATCATATACCACCACTGGCAAAAATTAGTCTCTCTCTCTCTCTCTCTCTCTCTCTCTCTCTCTCTCTCTCTCTCTCTCTATCTCTCTCTCTCTCTCTCTCATATATATATATATATATATATATATATAGATATATATATATATATATATATGTATAACTGAATCACGAAAGTTAGGAACGTGATAAATCCATAAATAAAGATAAATGCCACGAAGGAAAAATAAACGAAGGAGTCTGCAAGATCTTTCGACTTAAAAAGTCCTTTACTGAGCAGATACTGCTCAGTAAAGGACTTTTAAAGTCGAAAGATCTTGCAGACTCCTTATTTTATTTTTCCTTCGTGGCATTTTATCTTTATTATATATATATATATATATATATATATAGATATATATATATATATATATCACACACATATATATATAACACATATATATATATTTAGTGTTGGCGGGTCGCTGTTCAATTTCTATTTCATATATATATATATATATATATATATATATATATATATATATATATATATATATAATAAATACATACGTGTGTACATATGTATACGTACATAAACAGCATATGTTCCCACTTCACTGTATTCACCAACTGACGTCACGTGCATTTTCCCCCAGATGCAGTTAACGCTTTTAAACAGCTAACATGTCTGGGACTGAAGACGGCATTTCCAGGCGGAGGAGAAGGACAAGTGACTTTTAAAATCCTGGATATCCTGTTCCAGAAAAGATGTCAGTTTTTCCAGCGCTGACGTCTAGACAGCGGTCACTAAAATTAATTTTAAATACGACAGAGGTATGAATGAGTGTATTGTAATTCTTAGGTATACAATAAACAAATAAATTTATATAACTATGTCAACATGCAGGGATCCTTTCATTCATCATGCACGTTTGCAATAAATTTTGTGTACAAATCTGAGGATATATATATGTCTGTATATATATATATATATATATATATATATATATATATATATATATATATATATATATATATATGCATCTTTCTGCTCACACACATAACGTTGGACAGAGTGAATATACACATCCACAAAATAAAAGGTAAGCCAAAGTTCACTTACTACAGCAAATATGCGACTTCATTTTATAGGTTTTATATTCTTATATACATACATATATATATATATATATATATATATATATATATATATATATATATATATATATATATATATATATATATATATATAGGAAGAAACGACTGAACATTTACAAAAGTAACACAGTGAGCCAACGAGCAAAAGTAGAAGGGACTAAATACATCAATAAATAAACAGAAGAGCAAGTCTAGGGCATAATCTGCCAACGGCAAAAAAAAACTTATGAGTAGATTCGATAAAAGAATTATATCCTCTGGGAAGAATAGATGAATAAATAAGTAAATAAACTTAACATAAAAATATGTTAAGAAATAAAAGAAGAATGTTAACGAAGGTGAAAAAACCCTTGGCGTTTATGTAAAAATTAAGATACAGGACGCAATCCAGATCTCCTTCATACATTTGGCGACTTTCACAAAATTCCATAAAAAAAAAGTTAGGCTGCTGTTGTTGTTTTGCATTCCTTGCATCCAACATGAATCAGGAAGCTGTGAGACTCAACATACGTTGAAAAGGCACCTGGCTAATTTCGGGGTCCATCTTTGCCTTTTGCTAGACAAGACGAGTACGACTGCCTTTCAACAAGGCACATTAGTAATTCAAAAGGTACCGGTACTTCCCAGTCGATCAAATACCTACTTGACAACAGCTGTACTTCCACTAATATTAATATAATGTTTTTCAACAGCACAAGAGGATGGAAAAGTTATATAAGAAAATACACATGTATTCCATGTAAATATTAGTGTTTTCCAAAATTAACTTTATGGAATATTTATTAAAACGATTAAAACCATGCATTTGCAGCTGTCCAAATTAAATAATTATTATTATTATTATCATTATTATTATTATTATTATTATTATTATTATTATTATTATTATTATTATCTTTAATTTAACATCACGTCTCAAAAGCCTAAACAATTAACGGGTTAACACCTACGCTCCTTGACATTGTGTCCAAGGACTTTTCTCATTTTTATATAGATATATATACTCATCTCCTCGGATGAGATACGAGAGACACTCTTAAGAATTCCAACAAAAGTCTGTCTAGCGAAGCCTTTTCAGACTTCAAAAAGTCTAGACTTGGGCGATAAGGGTTGTTACACGCTTATCTTCAAGTACAGAGGTGCTGCTCACGACAACGTTATCTTATTATTGTTCTTCGATCGCTTTTCGTATACGCTGTGAACTTGGATGCAATACATACATACATAGACACATAATATATTATATATATATATATATATATATATGTATATGGATATATATATATATATATATTATATATATATATATATATATATATATCATACTTTACACACACATATATATATATATACAAACACGTAAGGCTGCAAACCTTAAGCGTTTATCTTTCTGTCCTCAACACAAGGACACCCCTCCCCAGCAAAAAAATATTTGCAAAAACTTGGTGAGTCTAATAGGTTTCCTAAAAAAAATAAAAATAATGCCATAAAAAAAAATTGTGGCTTACATTATCATTCCTCTACCCAACTCATTTTTTTAGCCGAAAAAAAAAAAAAAAAAAAAAAAAAAAAACCTACACACGGAAAAATGAAGACATTAAAATAACATTCAACATCGTCAGATTCCTGAACCACCAAAAGGTGAACAATTGAAGAGAACTTTGATACCAGTCCTATCAAGTATGCAAATAGAAGCCGTCACTATAAAAATGAAGCCAATGAGACGGGGGCAATAGGAAACAACGTATCCCTATACGTTTCTAAGAAAAACAAGAAAAACAGATTGGGGAGGGAAGGTATAAAGGGGGGTGGGGGGTGGGGTGAGGGAAGTCGCAAGAAGTGACCCATCATCCCATTAAAAGCAGAACAAACAAACATCAGTGAGAAACGGGGAAACAAACGAGAAACAGGAGAATCTTCTAAGCACCATAATAAGATTGCAAGCCAGTTCAAAGAGTTTACGATCCAAGACTGCAACGTTGCCTGGTTGTTGTTATCGCATCCACCGTCGACAAAACGTCCTAATCATCGCGGTGATATACTTTTGGTTTTATCTCTCGGGTTCTGGGGCAATCAGGGGCAATCACAGCCTGTACTCGTGGAGGGGTGAACAACCCCTTACCAGCTGCGAGGATTAATCGCTCTGCTTGTGGCTATCTCTCGAATCTACAGATTATATCAACTTACGGGCGAACGGGATGTCTGGCGCTGTCTAGGTCCAATCTAGGAGGGCAGCAGCGTGACCTTCCTGGTCGCAGGAACTTGATTTGAGGGAATTTTAGGCTGTCAAGTGGTCATTTCGGCGCCTCTGCTCTTTCGAGACAGTGGAAAGGGGGGGGTCGGCAAGATCAAAAGTGTCCAGCAAATAAAGTTGGTGAGGTAAATGAATCTTGAGGTGGAACTTGGATAAACGCCATAGCTAAACCAAGAGGTAATAGGCTGGACAGGAAGACTGATGAAAGGAAGGGGGAAAGGAGGTAAAGTAAAAGGCTAAAAAGTGGGAATAGGTAGATGCCCAAGGGACGCTGCACAGACTATTTAGTAATGTCTACAGTGCGCTAGCGGCATTGTCCCTCTACGGGTCCTAACTGCAGGAAGAAAACCCAACAATTTTCTACATTTAGCAATACATGATGAAGAATGGTTTTTTTTTTTTTTTCAATAAAATTATCAGTAAAATTAAATTACGTGTCAATTGATCCTATTTGTAAAATTATTTCAACGCTCAAACTGCCTACAATTGTGAATAAATGTTCTTTTTTTCATGGGGGGGGGGGGGAATCGAGTGAATTCATTTATGCCCAGTTCTATCAAAAGGAAGGAAATGCATCGAGATGCTTCCTTTTCAATAAAGGTTCATTATATTAGAGAGAAATAACCAGTGAATTTCATTTTATTGGAGAGAAATAGCCAGTGACTTTCATTGTATTAGAGAGAAATAGCCAGTGACTTTCATTGTATTAGAGAGAAATAGCCAGTGACTTTCATTGTATTAGAAATAGCTAGTGACTTTCATTTTATCAGAGAGAAATAGCCAGTGAATTTCATTGTATTAGAGATAAACGTTTGCATTTTATGAGAGAGAAATAGCACTGAATTTCATTTATTAGAGAGAACTAGCATGAATTTCATTTTATCAGAGAGAAATAGCCACTGGATTTCATTGTATTAGAGAGAAATAGCCACTGAATTTCACTGTATTAGAGAGAAATAGCCAGTGAATTTCATTGTATTAGAGAGAAATAGCCAGTGAATTTCATTGTATTAGAGAGAAATAGCCACTGAATTTTAACTGTAATTAGAGAGAAGAGCAGTGAATTCATTGATTCGATTCGAAAGAATGACCCGAGAATTTCATTGTATTAGAGAGAAATAGCCAGTGAATTTCATTTCCGCAGTTCTGGCAGAAGGAAGAAAATATTTCAAGATTCCTTTTACGGTGAAAGAACCGAGACGGATATCAAAGTCGAGTCAAGTTCGGGGGCGTCGGAAGACAACTGTGTAAAAACTGTATAGTCCTGGAAGTGTCGTACAATTCTGATGTCTCGTCAACTACGCAAGTTTTTCTATGTTACTCTCTTTGAGGAAGATCGGAAAAAAAAATAGAAATATGGAACAAACACTCACGCAAACACAGGGTTTTCCCAAGACACTGAACTCAGTCAAACTTGCCCTAAAAAACTAAATTATAAAAACTTGGACGGTGTTTTATTACTATAATATTTACTTGAATGACGTCAGCGTCTTGAACAACACACGCACGAACGCAGGGTCGTTCAAGACCCTGACCCCAGTCAAACAAGTACAAATTAACAGTACACTGCGCCGCCCGAGAGGGCAAAGAAGCCACAACGCTTCCTTTTCCAGTGTCCAGATGACGAAAATAGAGAAGAAAAGGGGATACAAAAAATGTTATTGTACGAGGCGACGGGAGAAGTCACCGAGAAAATTCTACCGAGCGAGAACAAATATGGAGGAGATTACTCATGTGAACGGGGATTCGAAGATATTTACGTGACGGTAAATACACCAAATGGACGTTATATAATACAGTTTTTTAATATATAATGAACAGACAGGTTACACATCAATCAAAAGTATAATGACTAATACATGGATACATTACATTATCACTATTATTCAGTCGATGAAACCTATCCATATGGTGTAAGAACACAGGCGCCACTGACTAGAAATTCAAGCTTCAAAGAATAATGATAATGATAGATTAAGCCAGCCTTATGCTGGCACGGGCTCTTGCTCTTCAGCAGCCGGTAACTTCAGAGAATAAGGAGTTCATTAAGAGGAAGCAAGAGGAAGTAGAGGGAAATGCAGAAAGAGGAGATACCAATTTATCAAAATGCAAGAACAGCACTGTGGTAGCAATACATTTTCGCTTGAACTTTCGAAGTTCCAACTGCACTACCTAAACATAACTGAGGACTGATCTCAATGAGAATAGAGCGCCTACCTTTGACTAATAACACAATCTTGACTTGCTGGTTTTTAGCGAAAGTTAGTAACAACAAAGCTACACGATTTAACATTAGCACAGTCACGCAGAGAATTACAGCAGCTAATTTTTTATAAGCAATTGCTGGCGTTGCCTGCAAGAGCTAAACTGGATTTGGAAACCGAAGGGAGTTAAACTATTATTATTATTATTAGTTGTTATGTTATTATTATTATTATTAATTATTTTTATTATTATATTATTATTATTATTATTATTATTATTGATTATTATTATTATTATTATTATTATTATTATTATTACTGCAATAATGACGTTTCTCTCACTGCCGTTTTATCGGCATAATTCCTCGATTGAGAGAGAGAGAGAGAGAGAGAGAGAGAGAGAGAGAGAGAGAGAGAATATTATTATTATTATTATTATTATTATTATGGCAATAATGACGCTTCTCTCACTGCCGTTTTATCTGCATAATACCTAGAGAGAGAGAGAGAGAGAGAGAGAGAGAGAGAGAGAGAGAGAGAGAGAGAGAGAGAGAGAGAGAGAGAGAATTCATATATGATAATGAAACTCAAACCTTGAACAAATAAAAGGCGGCGAATGAACAGGAAAAAGACCAGAACAAATGTGGATTAACGGAAAGATCTTGTAAAATATATAATTTAACAGGTAACAAGCGAGGTGAGTATTACTATCATTATTCAACCTAGGCACAGACGGTTTTGGAACAAGCTAAAACCACCAACTGGACAATATATACATTATATTATTCATTATATTATCAATTCTCAAACAACTCGACAATATATACATTACATTATCAAAGCTTCAAAAAAAAAAAAAGTCAAGGAAATATACACTACATAAGAAGTTGCTGGATGAGTAATGCTCCAGATAAGGAATAATAATAATTCATGACGATGCTTCTACGTCGAGAGCAGAGAAACTTTCAAAAAAAGTGTCAAAGAATAAAAATAACTGCTCTGAAAGCGCTGAGTGAGGCGCTCAAGCCTCGTCTGCCTAATCTTTGGCCAAACAAGAAAGCGCGCGATTAAATAATGCATATGAAACAAAGCTGGAGATGCTTACTGTATATGAAGATTGTTTTTGATAGATAACGGAAATTTGTTTAGCTAGAAATTCTACACGGAGACTGAGGACTTCCGACAAGGTGATAATAATATCATTGCCCATAAAAATAAGTCATCACCAAGCAGACAGACGAGAAGACAGACGAAATATCTGGCAGGGTTTCTAAGGCCTTATAACAGAAACAATTTTTCATCTAAACCAACCAACCGTTAATTATCTAGAAAGGGACTCCCCACGTATGTTTGACCAAGTTTCAAGCGAAAATTTTTCAATAGTCTTCATACATTCCCGTCAAGTCAAAAGTCAAAATAGTCAAAACAGATCCCCACCCACTCCGCCCTTTTTTGCGGGGAAGGGGGGAGAGAGGGAGAAGGAAAATCGCCCAGTAATTAATTATATAATAACACACAAACAGATGAATGGACGGACAAAGTAAACTTTATCATGGCGGCAGTAATAATTCTAATAAATATAGGAGAATGTCTGCAACAGAAAAATGTTAAATAATTGTAATTAATATAAGAGAATGTTCACAACAGAAAAATGTTAATAATTCTAATAAATATAAGCGAATGTTCGCAACAGAAAAATGTTAATAATTCTAATAAATACAAGCGAATGTTCGCAACAGAAAAATGTTAATCATTCTAACAAATACAAGCGAATGTGTGCAACAGAAAAATGTTAATAATTCTAATAAGAGAATTTTCACAAAGGAAAAATTTAATAATTCTTATAAATATAAGAGAATGTTCGCAACAGAAAAATGTTAAGTAATTCTAATAAATATAAGAGAATGTTCGCAACAGGAAAATGTTAAGTAATTCTAATAAATATAAGAGAATGTTCGCAACAGGAAAATGTTAAGTAATTCTAATAAATATACGAGAATGTTCGCAACAGAAAAATGTTAACAATTCTAATAAATATAAGAGAATGTTCACAACGGAAAATGTTTGATCAAATTTGGGAAACTAAGTTATTTTAGCATACATACTAGATGACAGAACAATTCTTAATCATTAGCTGAAAAAAAAAGAATGCCTGCTAGAGAAAGGAGGGAGGTCGAATCGGAAAATAACTGTAGCGTAACTTTTTCGTTTCTTTGCAGACATTTTAGCGAAAAAGATACCTCTAAACGTATTCTGACATTAAAACGAATATATACTCTCTCCTCTGATACCGTACATAAATTGGATTCGTGTCAAGAAACGAATGACCGGACTTACTTTTGGAACTTCTCAAGTCATCGCACCGAGATCAATTTATCAATATCAAATAAAAGGACCTTGAAACTAACAGTATTGGTGCACCGGCAGGACATTTACGAACCATTGATGCACCGGCAGGACATTTACGAACCATTGGTGCGCCGGCAGGACATTTACGAAACATTGGTGCACCGGCAGGACATTACGAAGCCAGGTGATGCACCTGGCAGGACATTACGAACCATTGTGCACCGGCAGGACATTTACGAACCATTGGTGCGCGGCAGGAACCATTTACGGAAACATTGGTGGGCACCGCGCAGGAGGACATCTACGAACCATTGGTGCACCGGCAGTACATTTACGAACCAAATCAACAACTAGAAGACAAATAGACCACCAAGACAAAATAAACAGACAAACCAGGAACCTGAAATGGCTTCGGATAACAAAACAAGGAGTTTTTGGATTTAAGAAATGTCTCTGGAAGCATCAAGGGTCTTTGTACTATATGGCTGCTAAGCCGACTAATGATGAAGAGTGTGTACGTGACATATATAAACGATAAGGCGGTAAAAGTGTATACGAGAGAGAGAGAGAGAGAGAGAGATGAGCTTGTGAAAATGAATGAACGAGTTGGCAGTAAAAGGAGTATACGAGAGAGAGAGAGAGAGAGTTAGATGTGCTTATAAAAAACTATTCCCGAGAGAGAGAGAGAGAGAGAGAGAGAGAGAGAGAGAGAGATTGTGCTTATACAAAATTATTCCCGAGATGGCAGTAATGAGAGAGAGGGAGAGAGATATTGTGCTTATACAAAATTATTCCCGAGATGGCAGTAATGAGAGAGAGAGAGAGAGAGAGAGAGAGAGAGAGAGAGAGAGAGAGAGAGAGAACCGTCGCAACAAGATGGGCTTGTGAAAAATGAATTCTCGAGACGGCAACTTATCTTTTTTTTTTTTTTTTTTTTTTTTCTTTGAAGGTCACGGTCAAGGTACGAAATGAATAACCTTGACTGTCAAATGAAACGGCTTTTCTTTTATGTATCATCGCTGCCAACTATGAATTTTCTCTGTCTCACAGTCGAATGTTACAGCAAAGGATAAGAAGTCGACGACAAATTCTGCGGAATTTGATACATCAATTTCACCTTTGTATTAAGTTAAGTATATCTTAGTTTTACCAGACCACTGAGCTGTTTAACAGCTCTCCTAGGGCTGGCCCGAAGGATTAGATATTTTTACGTAACTAGGAACCAATTGGATACCTAGCAACGGGACCTACAGCTTATTGTGGGATCCGAACCACATTATATCGAGAAATAAATTTCTATCACCAGAAACAAATTCCTCTGGTTTCGCGTTGGCCGAGCCGAGGATCGAACCTCGCACCACCAGATTGGTAGCCGAGTGTGAAATCGACTCGTCCTACGTGGAACTTTTGTATTAAGTTAAGCTGGCAATATACACGACTGACACCGGTTTGTCCTGCCCATACATGCAGATGACTTTCAAAACTGCAGACTACTAACCGGGGGGGGAGGGGGGGGGGGGGAGGGGGGGGGGGGGGGGGGGGGGTTAATTGCAGGCTACTGACAGGTAAGGTAATAAAATACTGTCAAAATAGGTGGGTCAACCCAATCGTCCTGTTAGTCCCCCCCCCCCCCCTCCCAACACACACGCACACACCACTGACTGGCGGGGGATAATGCCAGTCTCAGCTTGACTGACCTGTTGTAGCTATGTTGAAAAGATGAGAGGACCGGCTAGTCTCGCCGGGTTTGCCATTTTTAACCCCCACCCCACCCCCCCCCAACCCCCTCCATCCGAGATTGGCCGATTCATGCAAATCTCGGTGAAATCAGCGTGTCGTTCCTGTACGTGTATGAGACAAAAATGACGCTGACAAGGAAAGCGCGACAATCGTACTGACAGAGCGACAGATCGACAAATGCACATTTGTGCATGTTAGTCTAACTTCGCTTGCGTAGGATAAGTTGTGATGATGATAAGACTAGTAAGACATGCTCACTGACAGACAGACAGACTGACAGACGGACAGTCTTCTTTAACGCAAATTATTGCACTTTAGTTTCGTACAATGTTTGATTGAAATCTCCTTCAACTATTATCTGGTGACGAGGTAAGCATAAAGACACTTTAACAAGTAGTCAAACAGATGGACAATTTATGTCCTTTCATGCCCAATTTTTTGTAACAAATTTTACCGAGTTCCTTTAAACTGTTGCAACTGAAAGTGTAGGAGTGACAGACACCGAGGGGGTATATTGTTTGTTTGTTTGTCTAGTTATTTTTACGTTGCATGGAACCAGTGGTTATTCAGCAACGGGACCAACGGCTTGACGTGACTTCCGAACCACGTCGAGAGTGAACTTCTATCACCAGAAATACACATCTCTAAAGAGCACTAAGGGAGACAGGAACATACAGAGAAGAGTGACGGACAGACAAACCGGCAAAACTGTAATTCCTTGACGTAGTCGTTTAAATTATATCAATCACAACAATTTTGCTGACTTTGGTTACACTAAACTTCAACTCCTCCTGGATGCTGACGCTGGGGTTGGAATACATATCCATACATCTCCATATATGATTTTGGGTCGTAACGCCTAATATCAGACTACCCCAACCAATCGCTCCGGTGATGGTAGATCCTTCCTAAACAAACCCTCAAATGTTTAATAAATGTTTATTAGAGTTTTTAACTATAGCATCTCTCAATTCGAGGCACACTCGAGATGATCAAACTACCTGAACTAATTCCTAATAACAGGAACACTCGAAATGATTAAGTTAACTCAACTAATTCTTAATAACTGGAGCACTCGAAATGATTAAACTACCTTAGCTAATTCCTAATAACTTGAACACTCGAAATTATTAAACTACCTCAACCAATCCTAACAATTAACTTACAAATTGTAATAAGAATTTACTTAAAAGTGTTGTGCATGCATGCACGCAATAAACAAGTGCGCACGCGCAGGCGAGCATAATCAATATCTTATAAGTCCTTTGGAAATGCGCAAAATGACATTTAGCCACTTCGGTCTCGTGCGAACGCGCAGTAGAGCGTAATAAATAATTACCAGTTCTGGCGAGTTTAATGAATTTTAAATAAAAGCGTTTGTTTCGTACAAACCGCGACTTTTGCCTTTTATATAAAAATTTTTACTTAACCACGTCTGTACTTACAGATATGAATCATTTCTTTACACAGTCATGATCTCGTAAAAGACAGAAATAAAAACAAATAATAATAATAATAATAATAATAAACCCTCAAGTCGACGACATCTTGGCTCATTAATCTCAGGAAAGACTCATAACTAATGGATTTATGGCTGCTGGTTCCCTGAATGCTTTTTCAATTATGCACGAAAATCAGAATATCTAGATGAGGAGTACGCTGTTACAATGCATAGCTTAACAGCAGAGAGAGAGAGAGAGAGAGAGAGAGAGAGAGAGAGAGAGAGAGAGAGAGAGAGAGAGAATAAATTTCAGTAAAGCAAAAGATAAAAGCTTTTCCATTATGCTGTTCCTCATAAGAATGTTTTGCTGTGTTCAAATTTAACATATTTAATGTTTTTGTACTTAACATTTTTAGAGCAACACTGAAGGGGAGAGAGAGAGAGAGAGAGAGAGAGAGAGAGAGAGAGAGAGAGAGAGAGAGAGAGAGAGATACCTAATTCCAGTAAATGTAAGTTTGGAACGCAAATATATTGAATGCTTTGCTGTATTGGAAGTTAACAAGAAACGCTAAACGCCACGGCATTTGTAACTAGTTACTTTTAATGTCTGTACCTAACATCTGTAGAGCATTTGTAACAGCGGTTATGCACTCAAATCTCTCAGCCCACGTAAAATGATAGACGTTTGTGAAGTCGTACATCCAATCAACAGTTGTTACGTTGCAAAAACGTTTCTAGCGTAGCGTATACCCTCAATCTCCGTTTTCTTGTGTATACCATGAATAACGGTACGCTAAGATATTTAATAAAATTTTTTCTTAGTTTATTTAAATAAAAATTCGAAGCGTATTTACAAAATTAGACACGTTTTTTTTTCTTACGAAAACTCACAAAAATAATTAGCCCGATATGGCTTTACAATTACAACCTCGCAAATTCTGTCTAAGATTGGTACCTATAAATCCGACTTGAATTAGAATAGGTTAGATAGCAATTAAAAGAAAATATTAAAATAACTACAATATCAACGCATTTTTTCATGTTTTATTGAATATATATTAAACAGTAGATGGGTAGATAGTTATTTACAACATAGTGCATAATATAATATATATAATAATATATATATATATATATATATATATATATAATATATATATATACACACACACGCACACACACATTATATATATATATATATATATATATATATATGTGTGTGTGTGTGTGTGTGCGTGTGTGTATGTATGTGTATGTATAATATATATATATATATATATATATATATATATATATATATATATATATAAATAATCAAATAAATAACTAAATGACCATATCTGATGTATAACCAGGCAAGGTCAAGAGATATAGCTTCTCTTACGCAATAGTTTTCAAGGATGCCACGACCTACCTGCTCAACAACACTACTCGGTTACCCCACTCTCCTCCCTTCATTATACGATAGAAAGTGCTGAAGAAAAAGAAAGTACTTAAGAAAGAAGGTACTTTAAAAAAGAAAGTACTTGAGAAAAACTTAAGAAAAAGAATGCACTTCGGAAAAAAAAGTACTTCAGAAAAGAAAGTACTTAAGGAAGAGAAAGTACTAAGAAATATAAAGTATTTAAGAAAAGAAAGCACTTAAAAAAGAAGGCATTTAAGAAAAAAAAAGTACTTAAGAAATAGAATGTATTTAAGAAAAGAAAGTACTAAAAAAAGAAGATACTTAAGAAATATAAAAGAATTTAAGAAAAGAAAGTACTTAAGAAAAGAAAGTACTTATGATATTAAAAAGAACAAATTAAGAAAATTATTGTACTTATGAAAAAGAAAGTTAAGAAAGTACTCAAGAAAAACAAAATACTTAAGAAAAAGAAAGTTAAGTCAGTACTTAAGAAAAGCTAAATACTCAAGAAAACGAAAGTACTCACTAGAAAGAAACTACTCAAGAAAAGGGAAGTACTTAAAGAGAGCACTCAAGAAAACGAAAGCACTCAAGAAAAGAGAGTACTCGAGAAAAAGAAAGTACTCTTGATTTCTAAATCAATAAGGTCTGAGATCTGGACTTCGTACTTCAGCGCGTCTTCTAGATGATAATGCTTTGTGGACCTGATCAATTTGTCGTAGGAAGTTCTGGACCCAAATACAGCTGTAGCTAAGAGACTACGACTGATATTCTCTCTCTCTCTCTCTCTCTCTCTCTCTCTCTCTCTCTCTCTCTCTCTCTCTCTCTCTCGCTAGAATATGGACTACGTTATGTATATAGGAAGATGAGTACGCTGATGTATAACAAATAGTTTTTAAATCTTGAATAACCTAAAATATTGCTTAATATTAATATAATTCGAGATCTGAATAATGGTAAGTATTGCAAAGGGCATGTCTTTAAAAAAAATGATAAATATCTACTATTATATGAAAAAATAGTCAATAAATCCAAACCGAGCTGGCTTAACACTTCAGTACCTTCTCATAAACTAAAGATAGAACTGACCCCGAGTATAAAACAAAACCTAATATTTCCTTTACTTTCATATAAACGTCAGAAAATGACAACTAGGCAATTACTTACTAAAGGCAACACATTACAAGTTCTATGACTTGACTTATTTTCATCCTGGTCAGGCAATTTAATGCAAGCAGAATTCCATGCACAGAGCTCGTAAATTTCAACCATACCACGGAACGAGCAATAATTCAAATCAGAAGGGAATATTGTGTACAAATCAATATAGAGCGGGATAGGTGAAATATCGCAAGCAATCACGCAAAGGTTTATTTGCTAAAGAGTACGTCAAGTCCCAAGCACGGAAGAAAGAAGTGGAATATCAAGCAAAGAAGAAGGCTCGTAAGATATCAAGTATGGAAAAACTACGTAAATTATCAAACACATAAGCAGGCAAAAATTCAAGCACAGAAGAAAGCAACGTAAAATTTTAACGTGGAAGAGAGCACGTATATCAAAAACAGGTGAAAGCACGTAAAATCAAAAGCATGGACGCAAGCACGTGAAATATCAAAACAGAAGCAAGCACGTGAAATATCAAACATAGGAGAAAGCACGTACAATATAAAACAGCCGAAATCACGTCAAATATCAAAGCACAGAAGAAAGCACGTGAAATACCAAGCATGGAAGATGACACGCAGAATATCAGGCACACTAGATGTCAGGAGAGATTTTAAACATCACAGAAATATGTTAAGTGACAAACATGACCGAGAACACGTAAATATTTTCTAGAACAACAGAGCACAAGTGCATTCGCAAGCACGGCAGAGAACAAGCAAGCAAGCAAGCAAAAGGATCGTGACAAACAGCTTGAAAAAAACAAGCATATCATTCAGATAGTAAGAATTCTAGGCACAAAATAGGATCACACATTAACAAGCAAAACGATCATTATAGCAAGTCACAATCAAATAAATAAAACCCGCTTCCCCCCCCCCCCCCGCCCCAGCCCAAGATGATTAAACGCGCCCCCTCCCCAACTCCCCATCCCCAAAATGCGTGATCTGTTGCGTGCCAAAAGACCCATCAGGTACCAAGCACGACGAAGCGTCAGTCACGTAATGTCATTGTTGCCAGCCCTGATAATGAAAGTTGATAATACCATCGGCACGGCCTTCCTTTTCGGCGCTCCCGCTGCGAAACAAGAAGACGATCGCATTATTACACGATCTCCAAAACAAGTGTTATCGAGCGGCTGATAAGCGGTTCGGTGCAAAGTCTAATGGTTGTACTGGACACGTCGTATCTCAGAGAAATGCCAGCCAGCGCCGAGATGATGATGATAAGCAGTGATAAAAGTCATTGCTTTTTTTTTTTTCTCTCTCTCTCTCTCTCTCAAGACCTGAGGGAAAGTCTTAAGAGACATATATCAACAAATTACTTAGTGATCACATTCACTATAGGTATATCTTTTACTAGCCACAATAACTATACTCTCAAGTCCTCAATTCGTTCACAAACACTGTTTAATCGGGAAGTGTTAGCGAGAAATGAAAAAAAGTCGAACAGGGAGTACGACACGTAATGGAAAGGAAGTTTGAATTGTGTTTCACAAAATGTGCGGATGACAGAGTATAAAGGAGGGTTCAACAAGCTAATGATGAGCCTTCTGCGTAGATGGATAAAATGGTTTATTTATAAATGCCTTTTCAAATAAAGTACAGTGGCACTAACCATTCGTGTTGCCATATAAGAGCCACCTACTGTTAGTGTGAATTGGCTGATAGACACCACATTCGTCTAACTATCAGGGACCTCATTCACTGATTAGGGTTGCCCAAGGACGTGGACCGGTTTTAGCGCACCCCATACGTGGGATCGATCTCAGGTTTTCTGCTGGTAAGGCAGGGTTAGTTACCACTAAGTCAATGGGACCCATGTTTATTTTGTGTGTATGTACTATGTGTCTGTTTATATGCTTTATGTATGTATGTATGTAAGTAAACTGGAAGTATATAATATTATTTATATTATTTAATAATATACATATATATAATATTAGATTATATATCTTTTGTTCAATTTGATGTTGTATGTGCAGTATTACTAATATATATATATACTATATATATTATATATATTATAATATATATATACATACATATACATAATATATAATATAAATAATATATATATATATAATATATCATAATTGATATATATATATAATATATAATATAGATAGATATATATAGAATATATATATACATATAATTTATATTATATAAAGGAGCCCATAAAAAAGCCAAAATATGAAGAGTAAGTACTATACTTCAGAAACTGCTGTCACTGAAAAAAAATTAAAAAAAACTTACCTTCTATTTTTGGGCTTTTTTTTTTATGGGCTTCTTTTATCAGATGGAATTCTGCTGTAACAGAACATTTTTACCGTCAATATTATATAGTATATATATAATATATATAATATATATATTATATATATATATATGTATATTGTGTATATATATATATATATATATATACACACACACACACACACACACACATATATATATATATATATATATATATATATATATATATATATATATATATATATATATAATATATATATATATATATATATATATATATATCAAATAAATCAAACAACACAAAAAACATCAAGTAACACCTACGCAAGTCGATTAAATTTAAATAAATTATATCTGCAGGTACATGAAAAAAAATTGTTAAAATACAAGCCCCTTCTTTTACTCTAATTTCCATAATAAATGCTCTACCTACATTTCATGCCACCTGTCGATATCAAATATTCTGATTTATTTATGCATCTAGCACATACTTAAGATTTAATTATGCATCTATATATTTATTCAAATTTATTGGCGCATCTATATATTTATTCACTTACTAAATGTCGATCAGAATTTTAAAAAGACTGTAAATCTTGCTCGCCATAGTCGTCAGATACCCTCCCCCACCCCCCAACTGATGGTAACCCATCCAAGTATTGACCATACTTATTAGGTGCTTGACTTAATTAAGAGACAGTATATAACTGGGGTCAAGGGAAAATAAAGCGCGCTAAAAAAAACCTTAAAGATGGAGACTGACCTACTTTTTAGTTTTCTGTAAAAGAAAGCTGTTGAGATGGCTATTTGCCTGTCCGTCCGCACTATTACTGTCCGCCCTCAGATCTTAAAAACTACCAAGGTTAGAGGGCTGCAAATTATTAAGTCGATTATCCACCCTCCAATCATCAAGTTGATTAACCGCCCTCCAATCATCAAACATACACTGTAAAGAAAGCTTGTTTGCGCATTTTCTTTTTATTTGATTCTTAAGCTTGCAGAACAATTATCTCATTTAAAATTAAGAATATAACATTGCCATTTTAGTAGCATTACGAGTACCATCTCCCCCTTTATTATTGTTACTTTCTCAACACTTGTTTTGTTTTCGTTTCTCCGAGTCGTTCGAAGAGTCGCTGTGTCCATCATACGCTCCCCTCACAAGGTCAAGGTTGACCAAGGTACTTACGTAGCTTCTCTCTCTCACCAGGCAGCCATTCAAGTAACTTATCATCTCTTTTCTGTGTCCTCCGTTTCTTCTTGAAGAAGAGACCTACAATCGTCTGGATACCTACGGAAGGTAGCACAAGATCCTCCACCTCTACGAAGGCGTGAAATGGACCGATGAAGTGGTTTTAAAAAGGGGTTGGAATCCATCTTTATGAGGATTCGAACGGCTTCCTTCCTCCTCTTTTGTCTCGTAGAGACAGATATAATCGACACGTGTCTAGGATGAAGAACGCCTGTTATAGGGAGTCGTTTTGGCATCTGTATCGAGTGGCCCAAGATCTATCTAGATTCACCCAAGATCTATCTCTCTACCTTGAGTCGTCACCCAAGATCCATCTCGACTCTCAAGTCACCCCAGGAATTAGATCGAATCATCCCTAGATCTATATATCGAGTCACCCGAAATCCATCTCGAGTCACCCGCAGATCTACACCTCCAGCCACCCAGGAATTTCCGCTAATGAACATACGAGAGCTCTTAAGATATATTGGTTATAACGGGGTCACCCACAACCCCTTCCGACTTCCTATATATATGTACTGCCCACCCAGGGGCTTAGCAGTAGCAGCGGGGTCAAGATGTGTCAGCGGGAACGTTTCTAGTCAGTTGAGTGCTGGGTAGTTTTAAACAAGTGACAACGCGCGAGGAGGACCCTTCTATGCTTCACTTGAGATGCTCAACAGGGTATAAACGTTAAACTAGGATTAAGAAGTGTCAGCTAATTGACAGACTAAGGATTCTATGGAAAACACAACAGGTAAACTGATAAGTATTGAATCTTATGGTTTTAATCACACACAGAGATATAGACAACCTAATCATTCTAATAGTAAAGCACACTTTGAGTGCATTTCTCGATACGTCAGATCAGCTTAGTGATCACAGGCGACTGAATGTCAAGAAAGGTGTTGGTTTATATCTATTAATACTTATACAACCTCCGCACATTTCCAGCGACCAGGTATAGTTCTAAGGCTTCGAGTAAACAAAAACAAAAATAAAAATAAATAAATAAATAAATAAATAAATAAAAGGAATTAAAGAATGTTGTTTTAATCCCTTCTTTAATATATATTTATATGTGTGTATATATAATTTCTATGTAACGAGTAAACAAAACAAAAAACAAAATAAATAAAAAGGAATTAAAGAATGCTGTTTTAATACCTTCTTTAATATATATTTATGTGTATGTATATATAATTTCATTGTGATAAAAAAATCAATTTTTGCTACTATGCAATAAACGCAATAATACCTCATAAATCTAAAACATATAATAAATTCCTGGTCATTGCCTGCCGTGTGCATGAATAAAAAACGGTGCTCGATAACGGTAAATAATGAAGTGATTGATTTATATGCGTCAATCGATCAACGGTGCCAATCAAAATGCAGACCCGGAAATGAAATATAAAAAATGCTGCATAAAGGGAGGAGTAGAATGACCTTGAATTCCATAATCTAAAAAAATACGTTTCAGAAGCAACTTTTACAAATATACTTTCTTAAAAAGATAAAAAAAAAATTACAAAAACACAGAGAGAGAGAGAGAGAGAGAGAAGATGGAGAGACTGGAAGAGAAGAGAGGAGAGAGAGAGAGAGAGAGAAACTCATAAGCAATGCAAGCGACCTACTTACAAGCATTGCAACACACAAGTTAATCTGAGAATTCCTTACACAAGGGACATCGCACAACTGTCTCCAGGAAGCAGGTCTGAAAGAACAGCCAAGTGACTGACAAGCGCTTGACGCATCAGAAGCCACAAAGTGCCAAGCAGCGCAAGCACAACCCAATTATTCGCTATGTTATCCTATTAATGAAAGTGAGATCAAATTTCCACCAATAACATGTCATGAAAAATGTGAAAAGTTAAAATAATCAACATCCATTTACCTGGAGGAGGCCCAGTTCAAAACGTCAACCCCGACTAGGGAGTAAGCTAAGAAGAAGGAGACAACAAATATAATCAGCTGATATGTAATCACTCAAAAACACAGATAAGCCTGTAAAATCAATAGCCATTAATGACCTTGATATATAAAAATAAAAGGTTTACAAATATCAATTAACCAGAAGATACAACCCTTGACAAAACAAAGGTCACTATTCAGCAAAATTCATATTTTTAAAAACTAATGTTTATTCATCGAAAAACAACATTACTTACTGAACACCAAACGTGAAGCAATTAAAAACAATGTCTATTTCTCTGCAGAAACTGCATCACTTGAAGTATCTTTTATCAGAAAAAAAAAAAACTTTAAAACCGGCTGACAATCATAAATACACAGCCCATTTAAGGGTATAAAAAAGGAAAACACTTGAAATTAATCAGAATCAACCAAAACGTTCATAATTAAGAGATGGAGTTCATATCCCAAAAACTGACCATAAAAAAAAAAAAAGACAAAGTGCGTAGGGTGCCAGAGGGGGGAAGGAGGAGGAGGAGGAGGCGGAGACAGGGGGTAGGGGGGAGAGTGAAATCCTAGAAGGCAAAGCAATTACTATCAAGACACAGAGACGGAGAGATCAAATTATAATTGCAGCATTTATATATGAGGAAGAGAAAATCACGGATAGAGGGTTTCTCTAATGATAAAGCTTTTCCAATAATTCAGGTCCTGGAGAGAGAGAGAGAGAGAGACGGATGAGGAGGAACGAGAGAGGAGGGAGGGGGGGGGGGAATAAGAAGATGCAGGAGAGAAGAGAGAAGAGAGAGAGGCAGGTAACCGATGCTGATATTGTACTCGGTAAAATTATAAAAGGAGTGAGAAAGAGAACTCCAGATGTGATTTTATATTTAGTTGAGAGAGAGAGAGAGAGAGAGAGAGAGAGAGAGAGAGAGAGAGAGAGAGAGAGAGAGAGAGAGAGCCAAGGGTGTAACCAAGGCTGCGAAAAAAAATAAATATAATAAAAAAGCCAACTCATATCTACTTATTGATTTACGTTACTCACGCGTCCATTACATACATGAAAGACTGTACTCCATAATTCATTCAAGCGAAATATCCCAAAATGCACAAACATAAAGTAACACAAAAGCAGATCTTCACTGGCGACAAATAAACGAGGAATGCGGAACAAGGACAAGAGCTATTATTTTCTTGTCGGTCATCTCCATAAAATAGATGAAAAGTGGACCGGTATTAATATTTGATTAGCTAATGCAATCTTCAAGCTTTCATACTCCATGGTATCGAATCCCAGCAGAGAAAAACACTCCCATAAATTAGTCATGTTGGTAAAATTACATTTTTCGTTCCCAGAGGGCAAACTTGATTCAATATTCATGAGGAGGGCATTTTTGCTCTTGAAATAATCATGGACTCAGACATAAATTCATTTGAGCATCGACGAAACTCATGAAAAATTCCCACGAAAGCCTTTTCAGGTGCTGGAATAACCGTGGAATGGTGTCAAAATTTCATTGAAAGCTGGTAAGAATCTTATCTACTATTCACGATAGCGTATACATTATTCAATACTGACATGGTAATACAAAGTTAACCTTTAATGGCACTCATTCATCACATATTACGTCCTGCTTTATCGCTTACTGTTTGAATCCGAATTAAATATCGACAACAGGAAGCCCCCAACACAAAGGCACATTTAAACAACTACACATCCAAACAAAGAGGTAGCATTGAAAAGCATACAAAATCCATAATGCCATATCAATAAATAACAATGCCCGACCTGGATCAATCTGACCTGGACTGCTGACATGTTAACCCCAGTGACCTGGGAATGCTTCAGACAGACAGAGACTGACATCAGGTCTTCAGGGTTTGACTTGAAATCTAAAACCAAACTCAGTTCGATCCTCAATGATTATGATGATCTCAGATTGCGGATAATCTATATTTTTTCGCTCTGCGGTATTAATTTGTACCATTACTACAGTCTCTCTGTTTTCTTCTTTCTCTCTCAAAATGTTCATTCTGATAACTGAAGTAAAGAATGTCCCTGAATTATATTTTCCATTTTTCTCTAACCACCGCGCCCACACCCCCTCCCCACCTTTTTTTTATTCATCCCGAGAAGGTGAATTAAATGAACGAAAAATAAAATTATACAGTTTCTTGTATAGTCGAAATCTGCAAATCTAATTCCCAAAACTTTGACAAATAATGCATTTCACGCGAGCTTGCCTTCACTGTTATCAAGTGGCTTACTTTCGTCTTATTAACTATACACAGTGACATATACAAAACGTAATCATACATAGTGTCAATACAAAACTACACATATTCATACATCCCTCTGACGTCAATAACTTAGGTGATGTGACGCCAGCTTTAGCAGTCATAAATCAATCAATCCCAATAAAACTATAAGCGCAGGCCAATCATGTATTATATTCGTAGAACCAACTATTGTCAACAGGAATCACAAATACTTTAGCACTTCACATAAAGCCTAAATCTTACGGTTTTCCTGAATGTTAAAATCCACGACATCCT
>NC_061095.1:14604852-14632352 GCF_015104395.2 Macrobrachium nipponense | reverse complement strand
CAGTGGTTATTCAGCGACGGGTAACTGGAAATAAGAAAAAGCATTACCAAGGGGGAAATACGGCCTCCCCCTCGAGAGGTATAATGCCAAAAAAACTAATTGGGAAGTCCTTACCTTCGATGCCTGGCGGACCGGAGAGGGAAGGAAGGAGGTCGCTTCAAGTGGAAAACCCTCTGAGTCATATTGTTCTCTCGTGATTACACTTCAGGGTAGAACAGCTGACCTAATCTGAAATTTAGAGAAAGGCAAAGTGTCAAAATGAGGCGTTCACAATATTAAGGGTCTCCAGGAGGCTGATTAAAAATAAAATATCGAGAGAAAAACTCGTTTGAAAATTGGCGATTTTCGAACATGCGTATCACCATCCTTTATTAGATAATGGGATTTTCTACCACTTGGGAGTCTACATATGCAAGTACGCTTTTCCATGGGGGAAAGTAAGGATATTTTTAGATGACTTTGGAGCAAAGGAGAAGAAAAAAATGTGACTTGGAGCTCTGGGGAACCTTAATATTGTGAACGCCTCAAATGGAGTTTTGTATGAAATATTAATATGTTTAAGTATGACGTTGTCTTAAACTTATCATCATCTCTGGCAGCTCCTACGTCATAACAGTAATCAAGCGTCTCCTTGTATGACCCATCTCTCTTTACCCTTACGTTCAATCCTCTAAGGTCCGCGTCGAGCTCTGCATAGTTTTACAGTTGAAGTTCAACTTACGAAGGCTTTTCCATATGAGCTCATTATGACGCTGCTTACGTATACACCCGTAAGGCTTTCGTGGACCGTTCGTATCCATCCGTCCCTGTTTTGACGAACTGGCGTATCCCATTTTCGTTTACCCGGGGAGTAAGCCTACAAACTACTTTGTTGTTGTTGAAGGGGGAGGGGGGGGCGGTTGAAGCGCTATGGAAAAGTCTAGAAAGGTCCAAAAAATGGTATTTCTGGAAAAGGTGTTTTGCGTTGAGTGAAAGATACAGGGTATCTATGATCTATTTATTAGAATGGAAATGTAAAAAAAAAAAAATGAGCAAAGTGCCATGTTAAACAGTAGAGAGCAATTATTTCTAATAAACATAGAGCATTTATTTTAATTTTCGTTGGTAGCACGCGCTTCGAGTAAGCTGGAGGTCGGATCACACCTTGTTTTTTTTCTCTCTCTCTTTTAGAGTTCCCTGTCAAGTGTTCCCGTAGACAACCATTTTCTATTAGATGTAGGGATAATAATATGTTCCCTGTCAAAAGTTCCCATAGGCAACCATTTTCTATTAGATGTTGGGATAATAATATTCCCTCAAAAGTTCCCATGGGCAACCATTATCTATTAGGTGTAAGGATAATAATAGACTCCCTGTCAAATGTTCCAATAGGCAACCATTTTCTATTAGATGTAGGGATGATAATAGATTCCGTGTCCAATGTTCCAAGAGGCAACCATTTTCTGTTAGATGTTAGGATAATAATAGATTCCCTGTCAAAAGTTCCCATAGGCAACCATTTTCTATTAGATGTTGGGATAATAATATTCCCTCAAAACTTCCCATGGGCAACCATTATCTATTAGATGTAAAGATAATAATAGATTCCCTGTCAAATGTTCCAATAGGCAACCATTTTCTATTAGATGTAGGGATAATAATAGATTCCCTGTCAAATGTTCCAAAAGGCAACCATTTTTATTTAGGAGGTAGGGTAATAATTGATTCCCTGTCCAATGTTCCAAATGGCAACCATTTTTCTATTAGATGTAAGGATTAATAATAACCAGCCCTATCCCTGTCCAATAGGCAACCATTTTTTTCTATTAGATGTAGGGATAATAATAGATTACCCTGTTCCAATGTTCCAAAAGGCAACCATTTCTATTTAAGATGTAGGGATAAATAAATAGGGATTCCTGTTCAAAATGTTCCAAAAGGCAACCACCCATTTTCTATTAGATGTAGGGATAATAATAGATTCCCTGTCCAATGTTCCAAAAGGCAACCATTTTCTATTAGATGTAAGGATAATAATAGATTCCCTGTCCAATGTTCCAATAGGCAACCATTTGCTATTAGATGTTGGGATAATAATATTCCCTCAAAACTTTCCACTGGGCATGGGAAAAAACCATTTAACTTATTAAGATGTAAGGAGAATTAAATAAATTACCCTGTCCAAAATGTTTCCAATAACGGCAAACCATTTTTCTTTTTATTAGATGCAGCAGGGATTGATAATAGATTCCCTGTAAAGTGTTCCCATAGGCAACCATTTCTTCAATTCAGATGTAGGGATGAAATAAATTAGAATTCCCGTGTTCCAATGTCCCAAAAGGCAACCATATTTATATTAGATGTGGGGATCGGGGATAATAACTAGATCCCTGTCAAAATGTTCCAAATAGGCAACCAATTTTCCCTTTTTATTAGATGTAGGGATGATAAATAGATTCCCATGTCAAAGTGGTTCCCCAATATGGCAACCCATTTTGCTATTAGATTGTAGGGATAATAATAGATTCCCTGTCACCAATAATTGTTTCCAAAAGGCAACCGATTTTCTATTAGATGTAAGGGATGGATCAATATATTCCATGTCAAGTGTTTCCCATATGGCAAACCATTTTCTACTTAGGATGTAGGGATAATAATAGATTCCCTGTCCAATGTTCCAATAGGCAACCATTTTCTATTAGATGTAGGGATAATAATAGATTCCCTGTCCAATGTTCCAATAGGCAACATTTTCTATTAGATGTAGGGATAATAATAGATTCCCTGTCAAAAGTCCCCATAGCAATCACGTTCCCCATGGAAATTCCCCACCCCCCACAACAAAATTTTCGATCAAATAACGGTACACAGTCACACTTCATGTTAAATGGTCAACACACAATGACTCCCCATCCAATGAACTTTAACAAACGTAGTTATTGTCAAGGTAGGCAAACTTGAGTTCCACTCAAAGGTACAACGCTAATCCTAACGAAAATAAACTTAGTCAAAAAAGAAATCCCTGCTGGTGTTGCCAAGCAGCAGAAGCTTCGACGGCCCGACTGAAAAATAAAAATGAAAAAAATGCTATCAAGGGGTGTTAAACCTTAAAAATTCTTCTCCAAACCTGACTGAAGCAAAAGAGGGGTAAATTCCGTGCTTGAATCAGCAACCAGGTCATTTAAGGAGAGGACTTCAGAAGCGGCAAGATACTGAGGTTGGGGGAAGGGCTGAGTAGAGAAGCCATACTAAGTAAGAAATGAAGAAGTCTCACGCACCACGCTCGGTTGACTACGGTATTATTATAAGGAGGAGGAGGAGGAGGAGGAGGAGGAGGTTATTCGGTACAGTGTCCGTACACCTTATAACTGCTGTGAGCTTACACAGTCTTGGTCCATGGGACAGACTGAATTGAGTTGAAATGAATTGAATATGGAGTTTAGGCCAAAGGCCAAGCACTGGGAGACCTATGAGGTCATTCAATGCTGAAACGGAAATTGACAGTAAAAGGTTTGAAAGGTGTAACAGAAGGAAAACCTCAAAGCAGCTGCACTGTGAAGCAGTTGTTACGAGAGGGTGGAAAGTAAGACGGAAGGAGGTACAGTAAAAGAAACGTAAGGGGTTGCAACTAGGGGCCGAAGGCATGCTGCAGAGAACTTCAAGTACTGCCTACAGTGCACCGCATGAGGTATACACTGACGGCACTAATCCCCTACGGGTCCTGGGACAGTTTAGATCGTGGGGTTAATAGTCCCACCTTGTGGTATCCCAAGCATTAATAAACCTTCCAGGAAAACGTGAACAATATCGTCAAAGCAGAAATAGAAATGGGTCTCAATCAGTAGCGAAAGCCAAGGCAATAAGTACTTACAAATTACACAAATGTAATCCAATACTGCAAGTATGTGCAACCAGAATTAATGACGCTTCGATACAGCATGTTTTTACCAGCAGGATTGATGAATTTTCAATACTGCGTGCCATGTGCATGCAGGATGGATGAAGTTCCAATACTGTATGTGTAAGCAAAATCAGCGAAGCTTCAATACTGCATTTATGTGCAAACAGGATCAATGAAGTTGCAATACTACAATTACATGCAAGCAGGATTAATGAAGTTTCAGTACGGTATGTATGTACAGGATTAATGGAGTTTCAAGCAGATTTTACAAATTAAGTTTAAACGTTTTAGGAATATATAGCATGGTAATCAGAAATTTCACATGTGTTCAGCCAAGTAAATAGACATGTCTTATCCTACAAAATAAAGAAAAAAACAACAACAGATTCCATTCCTGGTTAGGTAGTAGTTCTTTCACGCATAATTCCCTCTTGGAGCAAACTATTCGTAAGGTACGGAGATTTTAATATCTATAGCATATGCGTGGCTTAATACTTGAATGTATAAAAAGTTCCTGCGTAAATTTAGTGACAAAACTATTATAAACATCTATATATATATATATATATATATATATATATATATATATATATATATATATATATATATATATATAATGAATGTCTTGTTCTGTAATACAACAGTATAACATAAAGATAAAAAGGCCATAAAACGCTATTTGAACGTTGCAACCTATATGCACAGAAGTAAGTGGTCGATATATATAGTTATGGTTCTAACGTTCAAATAGTGTTTTATGGGCCTTCTATCTTCATACACACACACACACACACACGTCTTGCAAACATAGTACTCAACTCTCATGTGCTGATTTCGATTCCGGGTCAAGGACCTGACCCAACAACAGAGTCGAAACACAACAAACCAACCCGTAATTGTAAACATCAACGAGAAAAAACCCATGGAAGAAAATCTTATACAAGGTCGTATATATACTTTCCGTGTTGGGGAGTTCAAGAAGATTGGTGGGCTTCAGGACGACCTTGGGTACTACGGAAAACCTTACCAGCACAGAGAGAGAGAGAGAGAGAGAGAGAGAGAGAGAGAGAGAGAGAGAGAGAGAGAGAGAGAGAGAGAGAGAGAAAGGAGAAGTCTTACCAGTGCCCTTTCAATAAATTGCCTTGAACGCCCTTCTGGATTTGTTTCTTGGCCGTCAGCATGGAATTGCCTCGTACCAAGCAGAGACGGAAGAGCACTGATTCCCAGATAGGAATGGAATCTAGAACGTAGGCCAAAGGCCAAGCGCTGGGACCTATGAGGTCATTCAGCACTGAAACGACAAACGGCAGTAGAAAAGTTTGAAAGGTGTAACAAGAGGATAACCTCAAAGCAGTTGCACAACGAAACAAATATCGAGAGAGGCTGGATAGCAAGATGGAAGAGAATATGAATGGAGGTACAGTAAAGAGATAGTTTTTTTTGTTTGTGTGGTGTTTTTACATTGCATGGAACAAGTGGTTATTCAGCAACGGGACCAACGGCTTTACGTGACTTCCGAACCACGTCGAGAGTGAACTTCTATCACCAGAAATACACATCTCTGACGCCTCAATGGAATGCCCGAGAACCGAACTCGCGGCCACCGAGGTAGCACGCCAACACCATACCGATCACGCCACAGAAGGGCGCTGTAAACAGAATGAAGGGGTTGTAACTAGGGTCCCAAGGAACGCTGCAACGAACCTTAAGCAATGCCTACAGTGCACCGCATGAGGTGCACAGACAGCACTAACCGCCCTACTGAGGATTGCCAGCTAAGAGATTGAATTTAAAATCAGCTGAAACAAATCCGGTCGTGAACAGGAAGTCGTAGAAATTGTGACAAACAAACAAATTCAAAGACAGCTTACCTGTTGACCTTGCTAGTGTTCTAAGTTTACAGAGGACTTACCTTTAACAGGGTGTCTAATCGCACCATGGTAGACCTAGAAGGTTACCTCTTTATCGGAAAGGTCCGATCTTGACAGGTCTTCAACGTGATCGCTTGCTTGATGTCAACGGTTGGTCAGTGCCATAACAAGATATACCAAGGACAGGAAGACTTGGTCGTGGATGCTTTGGCTAAATAAGTATTAGGATGTGAATATATCTGAATGCAGGTCTTCATTATGCTAAGGCTGGCTTTCATTAGTGGCAAAAAGCATGGAAAAATATACGAAAAGTGGATTGTAACTATCATTGCAATACTGACTCTAAATGATTGGTCTTCCAGGAATTGCACTTCGACTCCGAAAGTGGTCTTCGTCTTAAGCTCGGTCTTCTATGAAAGGATTCTACCCTGAAATAAAATGACCCCAATTGATCAACTTATACTGTGCCAATTTTGACCTCAGGTGAGTGGTGTTAACCATAAAAACCTTAAGAAAAATGGCATGAACTTACTTTCAAGGTGTCCCAAACATTTACCTTATGAGCAACTTATATGGAAGACCTCGCAGATGCTTCGAGTTAATTTCGAAATGAACTGAATTAAATATAGAATTCAGGCCAAAGGCCAAGCACTGGGAACTACGAGGTCATTCAGCGCTGAAATGGAAATTGCCAGTGGAAGGTTTGAAAGGTGTAAAACAGGAGGAAAACCTTGCAGTTGCACTATGAATTAATTGTTAGGAAATGGTGGAACGTAAGATGGAAGAAAGAGAATACGAACAGGGTACAATAAAGGAAACGAAAGGGGTTGCAAGGAAACCTCAAGTAATGGCGTCACTAACTCCCTGTGGGGGGGGGGGGGGGGGATTAAAATTGAGTATAATCGTTTCGAAAGGCAACCTAAGCAAATAAATAAAAGGAAAATGAAAGCGTTGCATACCTTCAAAACTTTTGACGTATAAGCCATATTCTTGTCTTTAACAAATGGAATTTAAATAACACGAGTCCACGAGCGCTTAAAATGAGATAAGAACCCAGTTATATACCACACGTGTAACATCCGAAGACTTACACATTTGCAAGAGCTGTGAAAAAGAGAATACTTAAAATGACCTAAGACCGGGAAAGACATGCAAACTTCTTACAATTGCATAGGCTTCGTTCTACCTGGTTGAACTGTTTCTTTCATAGCGTCCTCGGCCTTGAAAAAGCTTGGTAGGAAGGACGATGATGATAATAATAATAATAATAATAATAATAATAATAAGAATTAATACCAACTAAAGAAAATGCCAAACTGGAAAGCCCAGGTCCCGATGAAGTCCATGGATACTGGCTCAAAAAACTTCAAGGCCCTACACCCACGAATAGCAGAACAACTCCAGCATTGTATCAAATCACCATGCACCCAAATGGATGACCACAGGAAGAACATCCTTAGTACAAAAAGACAAGAGTAAGGGAAATATAGCCAGTAACTACAGGCCTATCACCTGCCTACCAATAATGTGGAAGATACTGACAGGTATCATCAGTGAAAGGCTATACAACTACCTAGAGGAGACAAACACCATTCCCCACCAACAGAAAGGCTGCAGAAGTAAGTGTAGGGGCACAAAAGACCAGCTCCTGCTAGACAAAATGGTAATGAAGAACAGTAGGAGAAGGAAAACCAACCTAAGCATGGCATGGATAGACTATAAGAAAGCCTTCGACATGATACCACACACATGGCTAATAGAATGCCTGAAAATGTATGGGGCATAGGAAAACACCATCAGCTTCCTCAAAAATACAATGCGCAACTGGAATACAATACTTACAAGCTCTGGAATAAGACTAGCAGAGGTTAATATCAGGAGAGGGATCTTCCAGGGCGACTCACTGTCCCCACTACTCTTCGTAGTAGCCATGATTCCCATGACAAAAATACTACAGAAGATGGATGCCGGGTACCAACTCAAGAAAAGAGGCAACAAAATCAACCATCTGATGTTCATGGACGACATCAAGCTGTATGGTAAGAGCATCAAGGAAATAGATACCCTAATCCAGACTGTAAGGATTGTATCTGGGGGCATCAGGATGGAGTTTGGAATAGGAAAATGCGCCTTAGTCAACATACAAAAAGGCAAAGTAACGAGAACTGAAGGGATAAAGCTACCAGATGGGAGCAACATCAAACATATAGATGAGACTGGATACAAATACCTGGGAATAATGGAAGGAGGGGATATAAAACACCAAGAGATGAAGGACACGATCAGGAAAGAATATATGCAGAGACTCAAGGCGATACTCAAGTCAAAACTCAACGACGGAAATATGATAAAAGCCATAAACACATGGGCAGTGCCAGTAATCAGATACAGCGCAGGAATAGTCGAATGGACGAAGGCAGAACTCCGCAGCATAGATCAGAAAACCAGGAAACATATGACAATACACAAAGCACTACACCCAAGAGCAAATACGGACAGACTATACATAACACGAAAGGAAGGAGGGAGAGGACTACTAAATATAGAGGACTGCGTCAACATCGAGAACAGAGCACTGGGGCAATATCTGAAAACCAGTGAAGACGAGCGGCTAAAGAGTGCATGGGAAGAAGGACTAATAAAAGTAGACGAAGACCCAGAAATAAACAAAGACAGGAGAATGACAAACAGAACAGAGGACTGGCACAACAAACCAATGCACGGACAATACATGAGACAGACTAAAGAACTAGCCAGCGATGACACATGGCAATGGCTACAGAGGGGAGAGCTAAAGAAACTGAACGAATGATAACAGGCGGGCACCAAGATCAGGCCGACCCTAAGAACCAGATATGTTCAAAGAACGATAGACGGAAATAACATCTCTCCCATATGTAGGAAGTGCAATACGAAAAATGAAACCATAAACCACATAACAAGCGAATGCCCGGCACTTGCACAGAACCAGTACAAAAAGAGGCATGATTCAGTGGCAAAAGCCCTCCACTGGAGCCTGTGCAAGAAACACCAGCTACCTTGCAGTAATAAGTGGTACGAGCACCAACCTGAGGGAGTGATAGAAAACGTTCAGGCAAAGATCCTCTGGGACTATGGTATCAGAACAGATAGGGTGATACGTGCAAATAGACCAGACGTGACGTTGATTGACAAAGTCAAGAAGAAAGTATCACTCATTGATGTCGCAATACCATGGGACACCAGAGTTGAAGAGAAAGAGAGAGAAAAAATGGATAAGTATCAAGATCTGAAAATAGAAATAAGAAGGATATGGGATATGCCAGTGGGAACTGTACCCATAATCATAAGAGCACTAGGCACGATCCCAAGATCCCTGAAAAGGAATCTAGAAAAACTAGACGCTGAAGTAGCTCCAGGACTCATGCAGAAGAGTGTGATCTTAGTAAAAAAAGTGATGGACTCCTAAGGAGGCAGGATGCAACCCGGAACCCCACACTATAAATACCACCCAGTCGAATTGGAGGACTGTGATAAAGCAAAAAAAAAAAATAATAATAATAATAATATATTATTATTATTATTATTATTATTATTATTATTATTATTATTATTATTATTATTATTATTATTATCGTCCTTCCTACCAAGCTATAATAATAATATTATTATAATAATATTATTATTATTATTATTATTATTATTATCATTATTATTATCATTATTTTATGAAAGATGTTTTTGATGTTTTAGTAACAGCAGTACCAATAATAATAAATATTAATAAAATTATCATCATTATTATTATTATTACTGATACTGCTGTTACTAAAACATAAAAAACATTTATAACAAAATTGAAAAAAAAATTATGCCTTTCAAACCTCTGTCGTCTGTGATATCATAAGGGAAAATCTAAGTGTTAAAGTAACTGATAAAAAACACTTTAATCTAAGCAAGAAAAATATAAATATATAAATAAAACACAAAAGGATCATCACTAACTCGTCTAACACCCAATTTAAAAAAACTGCACCATTCACCTCCTATTCTGAGGGTCTTCCTTTCCTATGCCTCTTCCCTGGTCGGGGTCGCTGTTTTTGATGAGCTTTTTCCCGGTGTTTTAAGTTAACAATTTGTTGGACACACTTTTACGGAGGGAAGCCGTTTCTAACTCCAACCCTCCGTATCCTGAATTCTTTGCAAATGAACATACTTCTGCTTGCTCCTTTCACATTTGCAAATGCTTTTACCACTTCTACATATCAGCACATTCATTCGTCGTGACAGAGTAGGTAATTTTATCCTAGCTACAATTCTTGGAAAGGATTGTAATATAGAGCAGTATGATATCTATATGAGGGAGGCGGGCCTCCTCAACCAAATTTAAATTATACATAGATTGTCTATGTAAGAACGTATATATATGAACAAAATTGTTATATATTATATTTATAGATATTATTATATGAAATTTATTAAAAATTTAATTTTTCCTATTTAATTTATTTCGGTGTCAATTACCCAGATGTTGTGACGCCAGATATAATACACAATCAATCAATCAATCTCAATTCTTAAACTGTATTTACTACGATAACAATAAGCATCTTAACAGATTTCCCTTTCCCCCTTATATTCATTTCTTTTGCAATCAACATCGACACTTCACTTCCGTAAAGGACAGCTGGCTAAACACTCCCATCATATATTCCAACATGGCTTCCATGAACGCGACAAAATCTCATCCAAATCTTTTGCATGTCAACCTGATGACACACCTCTTCTCATATCCAACTAATATCCGCCACGTCTGCTCCAAAATACCTAAACACAAACACTGAACAGAGCCACCTTTCTGGTCTCCACTTACCCTCATAATCTTACCTTTCCTTTCACTAGTTTCCGCAGTTTCTCTTCACTATCCAATATTCGAACTGTATCGGTTGAAAACACGACCCATCCAAAGCGCTGGGACCTATGAGGTCATTCAGCGTTGAAAGGGATATTAACTGTTAAAAGGTTTGAAAGGTGTAACAGGAAGAAAACCTCGCAGATGCCCTATGAAACAATTAATAGAAGAGGGTGGAAAGACAGATATAAGAGATTACCAACGGAGGTACAGTAAGAGGAATGAAAGGGGTTGCAGCTTTAAGGGGCCGAGGGGACGCTGCAAAGAACCTTAAGTCATTAATGCCTACAGTGCACTGCGTGAGGTGCACTGACGGAACTATATGATCCGGCCCCCTCAACGGGACCCATCCCACATTAAATTCACGACCCAGTCTCTAATCCTGAATCATGACTAGCTCGCATATGGTACACATTTGCGTTTCTCCTGATGCTTACTAGATACCATTATTAAAATATTTACAAATATCATATACATGTGTATAAACGCAATCTCAGCTCATTACTGTATTCCATTTTCGATCCTACTACTTCTCTAGTCAAAATAAACACTATAAGGACGTAAATCTTTCTTTATGCAAATATACCCCCATAGAACATCAACCGCATCAACACAGAGCTCTCTCTCTCTCTCTCTCTCTCTCTCTCTCTCTCTCTCTCTCTCCTCCTCCTCCACCTTCTCTCCCTCCTCCTCCTCCACTCAGTCCGGAACACCTGTTGCTTCTTCTTCTTCTACTCTTCTTTTGGACAACAGATTGTGTGTGTGCTCTTAGTGTCAGCTTTTCACTCAAGCACGTCGTTCGTTCGTAAGAAAAATTTCACTTTCCCATTCAGCTTTGTTTATGGTCTGGCTTTTGTTGACTTGGGAGAGTGAGTTCGTGAGTTTGTTGGTGTCCTCGGCTTTCTTCACGGTGAGTTTCAGTGGGACTGCAAGTAACTTTCCTTTATGAAGGGGGACTTGATATTTCTATGAATGAAAGACACTGTGGCTGGTGATGAAACTCGAGAAGCTCATTCCATTGCCTTATGCTATAAAATAATTCAAATATTTCTTAAGGTGGTTAAAAGGTTCCTCAAGTTAATTTAAAAATGTCCACAATGCAGCTAAGGATGCAAGTTCTTTCTCGTGTGGTTCGACATTCATTGATAGGGCAACTTATAAACAAACAGCCAAAAAAAAAATTATATATAACATACATTACATATGTGTGTGTGCTGTTCTTTTTTCAATCTTATGTGTTGAAACCAAACTATTTCTAGCATTCCATGCATTGTTTATAAGATGCCTATATATTACAAAGAAATTATATGAGTACACACTCAAATACTAAGCCAAAACTATCCCTTAACATACAAAATACTTCACCTTGTGAATAACTTACATCTAAATAATATATAAGTGTTTCTACCCAGACCGAGAGTCGAGCCAATGCGTTTTTTGAGCTTGATACAGAGGGAGACAGCTAGACTTATCCACTAAACTATCGAATCTACCAAGGGTGTGGGGGGTGGGTGGGAGTGGGGGAGATCATCTTCCGGTTTTCCAGTATAATTTTTGGGAAGAAGTTATTAGCTCAAGCCTTGCTCCACTCGTGTGCAAAGGGTTTAGATACAAATGGCTGCTCCTATATCTATCTATCTATCTATCTATCTATCTATCTATCTATCTATCTATCGATCTATCAACATATATGTACACACATATGTATACATATAAACAAAAACGTGTAAGCACGACACATACTCTCCCTGTAGACTTATCTACATACCTAAGAGTGATGTGTACAAGTACGTGTGTGTGTGTGTGTGTGTGTGTGTTGTGGTGTGTGTGTGTGTGTGTGTGTGTGCGTATCGCCCTATAATGAGCATCCGAGTGCCCCCCCCAAAAAAAAAACATATAAAACCTACATACCAGACCCACACCAGACAAACTTTTCATCACTTGTATACTCCCACACTTAGAGGAACTCCTTATATCCTTCACCCAACCTGTTCCGTATCTCTCTACACGAGGACCTTATTCACTTCATTATATCATTGAAAGTTACAGCTCCATCAGTTGCATTCAATTTAGATCGAGTTTTCTCTACCTTACTAATAGCTGATTTTTCTCGCAGTTTTACCATTTCTTTATTAAGTGTGCGGCGCTCCTCTATCTTGGTGGCTATATAGAAGGGATCTATATAAATGGAATGCAGTTGAAACAGCTATAACCTTCAATTTTACATGCTTGAAAGAAGGTCTGTTAACTATTATATTATTATTATTGTTATTATTATTTGTAAAGGTTATAAAAAACAAGATACAGTGCTATTCATTTGTAACAGCAAGCGTCATTACACACGTCCATAAATGGAAACAAAAGAAAAATTTACTAGATCTGGGAGTGTAAACGGAAAAATTAATAACCAAATTACGAATAACTAATCGGTAAATAATAGATTATATAAGAAAAAAAGTCACTGAAAATGCTTTTTATATAAGAGGAAATAATTCACACAAGATGAGTCAGAATGTAACTGCACATAAATAAGAGTGGAAGGCTAAATGACTGACACTAAAGCACAGACCAAATTTTAGAAGCATGTGGAATATGGTTAATATCCCATTTAAAAGATAAAATATATATATATAAAAAATAAACATATGCAGGAAAAATTATTCCAGCTAACCTCCACATAAGACAAAACCATTAACATACATCCCATCTCATTTTCCTACTTCTTACCCATAATATCGCACGTCTCTGCCCATGTACCAACCTGATACCCAAAATTCCCTGCATTCCACCTCATTGTCCGAAAACTGACTCAGTTCCCAACATTCCACCTTACTATTTTATTACAAGTTCCTACATTCCTATACATTTCAATTTATTGACCTATGAAATCTCCCTGGCTTACCCTCAATATCAGGGGTCATGCCCCTAATCTCATCCACACAACCCTACACAAAAATCATTCCCTGCCCCCCTACCCATAATCCTATACCCGAAATAGCATATGGTCAATCGGGCACCCCTACCCCCTACCAGTCTACCAGACATCCCTCTCCTAATCCCCTTACACCCCAACAGCATATGGTCACCAGCACCCCTCCTACCAAAACACCAGCCCCATCCCACCACCAACCTCCAAGGTCCCGAGGACATAAACATCAAGAGCACAAGAGCACACCTCGAGGTACGCCTACGGCCTCTGCAGCAGGCGCTCTCGCCACGAACACATGCTTACGAGATTTACTCCTACGCGGGCGGCCATGAAAAAAAAGAGAAAAAGAAAAAAGAAAAAAAATACAATCGCACTTACGCCCGCAGTCTTTACAATTGACTATCAAGACCCATCTACATGACCTTCGCGTACTTGACCGTGCGACTTAAATGGGAAACCAGTACACAGCGACTTACTTAAAAGGAAACCAGTACACAGCGACTTACTTAAACGGAAACCAGTACACAGCGACTTACATGGGAAACCAGTACACAGTGACTTAAATGGGAAACCAGTACACAGTGACTTACTTAAACGGAAACCAGTACACAGCGACTTCCTTAAACGGAAATCAGTACACAACGACTTACTTGAACGGAAACCAGTACACAACGACTTACTTAAATGGGAAACCAGTACACAGCGACTTCCTGATAACGGAAATCAGTAGACAACGACTTACTTAAATGGGAAACAGTAACACCATCGCTTACTATGCAAACCAATACACAGCGAAACCAATACTAAATAAAGGAAACCCAGTACCAGCGACTTACTTAAATTAGGAACCAGTACAACAAGGCGACTTACTTAACCAGTTACACAACGACTTACTTAAATGGGAAAACCAAGTACACAGCGACTTACTTTAGAAATTGGGAAACCAGTTACAACAAGCGAACGTTTACTTAAATGGGAAACCAGTACACAGCGACTTACTTAAATGGGAAACCAGTACACAGCGACTTACTTAAATGGGAAACCAGTACACAGCGACTTACTTAAATGGGAAACCAGTACACAGCGACTTACTTAAACGGAAACCAGTACACAGCGACTTACTTAAACGGATGTCAGTGAAAATTCGAATCTATTTGAGGCCGAATTTGGATATGTGAATTATCATCGCAAAAGTTTTGCAATAAGCAAATGCAGAGAGAGAGAGAGAGAGAGAGAGAGAGAGAGAGAGAGAGAGAGAGAGAATTCGGGATAAGCACAAACCAAGCAATTTTGAAAGAAAATAATTTGAAATAAACACGAAAATGAAATACTTGAGAGAGAGAGAGAGAATTTTGCATTGAACATAAACAAAAAATATTGAGAAGAGGGAGAAATCTGATATCAGCAAACACAAAATAAAAAAATACTCAGAGAGAGAGAGAGAGAGAGATAAAAGCAGACATCATCGGAACGACTAATTCATCACGACGACTACGACTGCGACGCCGTCGAGATCCTAATTGGCAAACGAGTCCTTAAGGATAAGGATGAAACCTATTACGGCCGGAGATTCGCTGCATCCTCCTCCCTTTTGACATTAACTACGGTGCTGTCGTAAAGTTAAAAGAGGAATCAGGACAGATATCCGACGGGTCGAGCCGCCCGCCAGGTCACCTGGCACAAGTGAGGAGGCGGCGGCTGCTTGAGAGAAGGACCAAAGTCATCTAGGTCACAGGTCATAGGTCACAGTAGAGTTTGAAATTGTCGGAGATACTGAGAAAAGAAAAGGACTCCAATGTCCAATATCGTAATTTAAGGTCAATGGTAAAGCCAAAAATGCGCCGAATTTTTCCGTACAAAACCATTCAACTATGACCGGCAGCTCTCCAGTCGCTCACCAGATGCGGTAGAGTGAAGGTGCGTCCCATGGCTCCGGAAAGCGCTGCCAGATGCACGATCCATGGCTAACTTTAACCTTGAATTAAATAAAAATTACTTGGGTTAAAGGGCTGCAATTTGCTACGTTTGATGATTAGAGGATGGTTGATCAAAATACCATTTAGCAGCCCTCTACCTTCAGTAGGACGGACGGATAGACAAAGACGGCACAATAGTTTTCTTTTATAGAAGTACTGGGCCACATGGCGTTGTCTTAGCACGAAAATAAAGCAGAAAAAAAAGACAAATGCAATGTACTTGAGGAAATCCATCATGAAAAAAAAACTAAGAACCTGTGTGATTTTCTTGACTAATTGTAACTGTTCTCCGTCACCGCTACTATAAGAGCTACTGCTGGTTGCTGGTAAGTAGCTTCAAGTCAGGCGAAGTCAAAACCTGGCAAAGCAAATAGAAAAAAAAATGAGGCACTAGCTACTGAAATACTTTCAAGTATACTGCTAGCCAAACTTACCAATAATGCTTCGGCAAAAGGTTTAGCATATCCGCAAAGATAACTCCTTATCTCTTGAGACGTCCCCATGAACACCTACAGACGATGGGGCAAAAACAAAACACGTATATAAACATCGTTAAAAGTCCATCAAAGAGTCGAAGGTAAAAGACTGGCAGACAGACAGACGGAAGCACATGCAAACCAGAGGACGAGTGTGACCTACACTTTCACAGGAGAGGCATTCGAACTATGAGCCAGTGCTGTTTTTCTTAGCTGGATTGAAAAGGAGGGTTACGAACATGGAGGTGGAGGGCAGAAGAGGGAGGGGAAGGCCAAAGTTCAGGTGGAGAGATAAATTATTGAATGACATGAAGGAAAAGGGTCTAAGAGAACAAGATGTACAGGACAGAGGAAGATGGAGAAGGCTGACTAGAAACAGCTACTCCAAATAGAAAAGGGAAAAGCTGAAGGTAAAGAAGATTGAAAGGACTGAAAAGCGAGGAAGAGAAGGACAGATTCGTTGATTAACCGATTACTGATTGATTGAGAATTATCTGGCGTCATACATACTAGGGTCGCTGGAGCCGCCAGTCTACAGAAAGGAATGCGAATTGGTCTTCGTAACTAACAGAAGGAGAAAGCGTCGTAAAATATGACATAGTAATACGATATCATTCACATGCTTTGACGGAATCATAGCAGCTAAAACAGGGCAACATTATCATGAACTGACTGAATATGACTTTATAAGTTGTAAAAGAACAAATAAGTCTGCAAAGCCAAATACCATAATGCAATGCTTCAAAATCTTGCAGAACATAGAACTTGAGTCACTAAGTCTGGTAAAAAGACAAGACACCAATTGACAGCAATAAAACATTCAGAATTATCTTTAGCTCCTGAAATATGTGACAGAAATTTGTGTGGAAGAAGTGACTATTACACTCGTATTTATAGATTACTTCTAAACCCAAATCACTTACAATAAAAAAAACGAATTTCCTGCACCGCTAACCATATTCCCAAAATAAATAAAAATAAAAACCTCTGATAATCTAAAACCCAAACGAAGCTAGAGCCAGCAGCGCCCAGAACATAAACAGAACTTCTGCAAACAAAATAGGTTTCGCAGACAGAATTTGTTTGACCTCTTATTTTTTTTTTATTTATTTATTTATTTTTTTTTTGTACGTCATTTGCACCCATCAGAACGGAATAAACTGGGTATCCGTGGCAGTGATTAGCTATGCAGATCAACCATCCCTTTGAAAATCTCCATGTTATCTCAAGCGCAATCCTCAGCTCCAGAGATCTCGGCGCGATAAGCGAACTTCGAGACATCCCAGACTGTGCATACTAAGCCTGTGTGCATTTGAATTGAACTGTATTGTAGTTTTGCATATTTGGATGTGTGCATTTACATTTAAATGCACATTAGTCTTACATATCTGTCTCTGTATGCACTGAAGAGCGCAAGATGATTCAGGATGTAAAGAGCATCTATGCTTTCCTGTTAGTGGACTTGGGTGTATTTTATATTTATAATCAGTATAATATACATGTCAAGCAAAGACTGTGCATTTTTGGGATTTAACTGCATTAGAGCCGTGCATATTTGTGCCTATATGTATTGAGGTGCACAAGAAGATTCAGTATATAGAGAGAACATCTATGCTTTCCCGCTTGTGGATTTGGATGTACTTTATAATCAGTACAACATACACATGCGGGACAAAATGCATTTTCATTATATTCTATACTACATCCTCTACGTATTGCAGTGTGTGTAGATTTGGATGCATCATATGTCGAGCACAATATACAGTACAAACGGAACGAGAAAGTAGTAATTATTATGTTGTAGCCTCTGTGTGCATTTGAATCTTCCGTCAGTCGTTTTAAACAGGTTATTGTCTGTGGAAATCTGATGGAGGGAGAATTTCAAATCAATCAGCAACCCCCCCCCCCCCCCCCTCTCTCTCTCTCTCTCTCTCTCTCTCTCTCCTGATGGAGGGGGGAGATTTCAAATCAATCAGCAACCCCACCCACCCACCCACCCTCTCTCTCTCTCTCTCTCTCTCTCTCTCTCTCTCTCTCTCTCTCTCTCTCTCTCTCTCTCTCTTCAGACCCCTACAGACTGAGGAATATTTATAAGCCAAGCATTTACCAGACCAGATGAAGAAGAACACACAAACACACACACGCGCGCCCACAAAAACAAAGTAAGTCCAACTGGATCTGCACGAAAAGACCTACAAGTGAAATGTCATTAATTGTGAAAACGGTACTTATTAAAGAGAGGCTTACAAAGGATTCAGTAGTAGAAACAAATACAAAAGCATAGAGCGAGTTTCAGCAATGTTTACGAGGATAGCTACGAGTGGAACGCTATTAATTATGAAAATGATACTTAATAAAGGATCAAAACTGATTCAGTAATAGAAAAAAATATACGAAGCAAAAAAAGAAGACGGAGTTTGGGCAACGTTTATAAAAAGTTGGTTTTTCCCGACGAACTGGATTAATCTAATCCTGTCTAAAACAAATAAGATCAAGTTACCTTTGTATCACGGTTGTTATGAAGCAGTGCGAGGAAATTGTATACTGAGTAAATGTAAGGTAGTCGTTAAAAGAATGCGTTGCCTTTCGTACACTTATTATGCGTTAAAAACAATATCCATTCTCTACAAATTAATCAATAAAATTATGAGAACCAGTTGGGTAAAATAATTAAATGGAAAATTGATAAACTTAAAAAATCTAAATACAATAATATAGAATGCTTTGCCTTTCGTATACTTATGTTTAAAAAAAATTAAATTTACTGCAAATTAATAAAATTATGAGAACCATTTGGGTAAAACAATTAAATGGACTTTGATCAACTTAAAGAATATAAATACTATAACAGAATGCGTTGCCTTTCGTATATTTGTTTTAAAAAAATATCTATTCATTACAAATTTATCAATAAAATTTCCTATCAGTCATCTATATACTATGTCATACTTAAAAAATATTCTGAAATAATCATGCATAAATATGACAGGATATGAATGAAGTATGTAATGACTACAATAAATATGTACTTGCACGAAAGATTATTTAATTATTAAGGTCAAAATTGCATAGGTTCCCTCTAAAGGAAGTAACAAACAATCTTCCCTATCAATAAGTAAGAAATAAATAAATAAATACATAAATAAATAAATAAATAAAAATCTGAAAGACATCGCCAACGGGCTTTGAAGAAACTTCAGGGTGTCGAGTAGTAAAAGAAATAGAAACATTACAAAGGAAACACTCTGTGCCGTCCCGAAGACAACAAAGTCACTTATTATAAGCTTAATGATGACATGACAAGCAAAGGCGTAAGTATAACGACGGAAAAACAAAAGAACTTCGTCCCTTTAATTGGAAGAAGGCCGAGTGTATTACTCGGCAACCTCCACCCAAATCTCTCTCTCTCTCTCTCTCTCTCTCTCTCTCTCTCTCTCTCTCTCTCTCTCTCTCTTTCATTTGACAGAAGATGGACGATGTGAATATCTTGTTATCCTTCGGTGGCCGAGGTCTGAATTAGAAAATGCATTGCAAAGGAAAATCAATACTAATCCAAGAGAGAGAGAGAGAGAGAGAGAGAGAGAGAGAGAGAGAGAGAGAGAGAGAGCATAATATAACCCAAGTGCATCTTTCTTGTTTGTCCGCCTCGGGTGGAGGCGGGGTAGATAGGGGATCGAGAGGACAGGGAAGACATGACACATCCACCCTCCTCCCGCAAGCCTGTTTGTCCGCCCAGGGTTGTGGGGGAGGCGGGGTAGGTAGTATTACAAATCCTCTTAAGATAATAAAGGAAGGTTTTAAAAAATGAACACATTTACGAACACAAGTGCCAAGTCTAATCCAAAAGGAAGTTATAGACTATCGCTTAGAATAAGCCTTATTTTGTGATATTGGTGATAACACGAGCAAGATTAATCTACGTCCCTAGATAAACGTACACAAGTATTAAAAGATTCTGATATAACCATAACCATACTCTCTGGGAGCTTGAATTTCGAAGGCAAGGACTTCTGTGGGCTTGTTAATAATAATAAGGGACCTTTGTCAACAAACTTTATTTACACCCGTAAACTATGACGCATTTCCAAATAAGTGTGACAGTATTTTAAGACACTGCTTTGTACAAAAACCCTTAACCCCTTGCATAATTATAACTGAAAAAGCAAAAACCAACCCATGACACACTTTATCCGATAGTTTCTCCCTAAAACAAGATCCCAACCTCTTCTCATACGCGATCAGCATTCGAACGGGTTGCAAACACGGTTGCATAATGAATCCCACGACAAACAATAAGCGAGCCACGACAAACAACAAAAGGATACTATACCTAATCTGAAAGGCAAACAACGTGATGGGAAAAAGGTAACAAACAAAATGCCACAGCGCGGCGGTGGGAGGGAGGGGGATACGAGATATGTGTTTACACAGCTTGGGAAGAGTATATATTGATAAGTTGCGATACCGCGCGAGCAGAAGCTATTGTTTGCCGAGGATGAGCTTAAGGATGATCGTCTGCGTTTGCCGAAGGATTTGGAAAAGAAAAATAGAAAAAAAAAACATCCGAAGGGCATGACGGATCTGCTGCGGGTAGAGTGGGGGGGGAGAGGGGGGGCGAGGGGGGATTCTTCGGAGAAATGGCTTTTACCGGCCTCATTTGCGTTCGGTTCATAAGACTGATTTCTGTCTTGAAGTATTGAGATTTTACTTTACGCTTTAAATATATATATATAATATATATATATATATATATAGTATATATATTATATATGACTGGTAAAAGTGTTCTGTAACAACAGAATCCATCTAATAAAAGGAGCCCATAAAACACCAAAATGTAGAGAGAAAAGTACTATATTTCAGAGACTGCTGTCTCTCTCTTCAGGTATATGAATGAGAAAAAGTTTACAGAAAAAGGAAAAGGTGGTATTTATACCAAGAGATTCGTCCACAAGTAAGCCAATTTAGGTCACCCCCGCTGGTAATCTTCCTTTAATCTTCTTAAGCGTTGGTTGAATGAACACTGCGTCGACGATGTCCGATGTCCCAATTCCCTTTTGGATATGTTTTCATTACCCTGCTTCTCTTTTATTAAGCGGCACCGGGATTCACCCATCATTTGAACCGCTTGATACCATGCAGTTGCTGCTATAAAGTTACAAACGTGACATATTCCGAGTTTATTCTATGGTTATGTTTTCATTTAATATGGTTGAAATAGCCGAGTTCTGTTGTCCATACCGAACTGACGCCGTTTTAGTGTTTGTATTAACTTCTCTGGGAAGTGATATACCTGTAAATCAAACCCGATGTAAGATTGGTCACAGTCCTGGCCCATGGTCTCATATACCCCAGAGTCTTTGGGCGATGTCTTTGTTTTGTTGGACGTTAACTTCAGGGATTTGGGTCTAAGGTATTTTGGCGGGTAGGTAAATGCCAAAAGGGTTGGATTTCCCAAGGGTGTGAAGTTACCTCTCGTTAATCGTCTCCGGAGTGGGGATTTTTTTATTTTATTGTTTGGTGGTTGGTCTCTGGTCTTTGTCTTTAGGGGGTCGGTAAGAAAATTACGTTTGCTTTTTGAAATTGCTTTTCCTCAATTATATGGTCAGGAGACTTTAAAGATGAAAGTTGCTTGCGAATTAGTTCAATTTCTTTTTCCAGGAAATCTGGGGAACAAATTCGTAAGGCTCTTTAAGAATAGGTTGCTAGCTAGACCTATCGTTTGAATAGTATTGTCATGATAGCTCAAAGTAGTGAATTAGATGAAAGTGAGAACGTTGGTTTTCTGTATATGGTAAAATTTGTATTCTGTCGTGTCTCTGCTTATTTTTAAAACATCAAGAAAAAGGAAGTTTTTTGTTTTGTCTGTTTCCCAATAGTTCAACTTTAAATGTTTGATGCTGGGCAACTAATGCGTTTAATTTTGAGAGGAATTCAATTAAAATTAACCCCACCCCCCTTATTACTCCCAAATTGTTAGTATGGTAATCCACGTATCTCAGCCACAAACATTTTTTTGGGTTTTAATTGCATTTCGAATTTCCTGTATGTTTTACAAAGTATTGCCCATTGTACAGATTGGCTAAAATAGGACTTTAAAAGGAACTACCCCATACTACACACCCGAATTTTTTGTCTTGTAGAATGAGTTCCCCGAATGAAAATACGTTTATTCAGATGCACATAATTCAACCTAACTTTTATTATTTTGTCAAGTGCCAAAGGGAAATGATCCTGAATTAAGGGAGATAAATTTTTTTCCGTTAGAAAAACTGGGAAGGGAACGTCCTGTACAGGGTAAACTTTTGTGAATATGGGAAGTCTACGTCAAGGCTTAAAAGTTTTATGTTGTTTTGAAGTGGTATATTGTGCTTCTATACTGAAGTTTGTGTACCAAAAGGTCTTCCGAATGTTTGATGTGACTGGGAGAAAAAAGTGCCTAAAAAGGAAAAGGATAAAGGAGGCACTAAAGACTAACCATTTAGAAATTTTTGTAATTGAAAGCGTCAAAAACCGGGCGAATGAATCCGCTATGGTTCCTGAATGGTAAAGATTGTCCTTTGTGAGTTTTTGGGAAGAACCGGATAAAAGTAGGGTAATTTAGGGATTAAATTTACTTTTAAATTTCTCTAATAGTTCAATACGCCTTTTTTGTCTGGCCATTAACTCTTACTTTCCGAAAAAATTCTGTTGGGAACGTTCTGGATGGGGATTTTTCGTCAGTTTTTGCGGGGGGGGGGGGGGGGGGTAAGTATTTGTGTCGCTAAGGAGCTGGGTTTGATTTTGATCCGAGGTAAGAACGGTCTTTGTCCTTATTACAAATTTTGCCCGTCTTTGTCGGAATCTACTTATTTTATCGACAAATCTTAACTTTTTTTAGCGAAGTGGATGGCTTCATGCATTAAATCTGTCTTGCGGGACAGGATATTGTTTCTTATGGAAGGTCATAATTAAAGCAGTTTAGTAACACATCCTTTTTAAACATATCTCTTTCACGGCTGTAGTTTTTGTCATAATATGAATTTATCAAAAGCCACTTGAATGAATCTAGGTTGTTTTTGCGGTCCTGGCATAATGGGCAAAGTGGAATAGAAGCCTAAATTTGAAAACTAAATGTTGATCTTTACAGTAAGGGGGGTGTTGGATAAGTTTTGAAAACTTTTGTCTTTGTTGGTTTTGTTGGGTTACAAGATTATTTTCCATGGCGGCTAGTTATCTAGTTAGGTTAGGTTTTTTAAGCTTTGCGTAAAAGTCTGTTGGAATGAGTCACGCTATTATAGGCCACCAATGTTCGGAACCTAGAATTACAAATGCAGATACCTGTATACGTGGTCCCGTCAGAGGATGGGGGCGAAGATTAAGATTGGATTCCATATATTAGCACTCTGTGTGCGTAGCACGAAGTATGTCGTTTCTCGTATGGGGTGATTCTTTCTTCCCAGGAAGGAAAAGTCTTGTGTTGACGGTAGAGGGAAGGGTTTTGATTGCAGAGTCCCATCTCCCGCAAGCCGTACTATTGTTTTGGAAGTACTTGATTGTTCTTTGAGGCATTGCATTTCTTCCCAAAAGTGTTTTTTTGGTTTTTTTTCAGACCAGGTTTTCTAGTTCTTTTTCATTTCTTTTTCAAACCTTGCGGAAAAACTGGCTTGACTTCTGGAAGTGAGATGAAGAAGTCGTGGAAAGGCGGTTGAATTCCCATAATGGGCTGACCAATGAACTGGTAAAAGTTTGTTTCTGTAACAACAGAATTCCATCTAATAAAAGGAGCCCATAAAACACCAAAATGTAGAGAGAAAAGGTACTAATATTTCAGAGACTGCTGGTCTCTCTCTTTTTCTGTAAAAACTTTTCTCATTCATATACCTGAAGAGAGCAGACACGCAGTTCCCCCCCCCCCTTTCTGAAGAAATATAGTACTTTTTCTCTCTACATTTGGTTTGGTTTGTTTTTATGGGCTCCTTTTATTAGATCTGATATATATATTAATATAATAATATAATATATAATACTTATATATCCATACATCCACATATATTTAAGATAATATATATATATTATATATTATATATAATATATATATAATATATTATTATCGTTTGGCTTTATTTGTTTTGGATTGTTTTGTGCCCTCCCCCCCACCCACCCTCTCTCTCCGTCTCTCTCTCGCGTCAATCTTCTCTCCTCTCTCTCTAATAGTATATATATATATAATAATAATATATAGAACTTATATATAAACAATTCATCCAATACTATTAGTAAGATATATATTATATATATAAGTATATATATATATAATAGAGAGAGAGAGAGAGAAGAGAGAGAGAGAGAGTAGGAGAATTTCCCAAGGCGTCTAAACAAATCCGACCTTTTTTCAGACCTTTCTGGGCTCTTCCATAGACCTTTCCTAACCCCTAACAAGACCAACAACAACAACAACAGCAAAGTAGTTTGTGGACTTACACCCCGAGGAAGGTAAAATAAAAACATATTTCTCTTTTCTCATCGTTCTTCCATTACTAATAACCTCCCAAGCCACGTGTAAGCAATTACTACACATCCGACCTAAAAGAAATAATATTCCCCAACTTTTTTTTTTCATTTTTTTTTATCTTTCCTGATTGTTATCAGGATTAATCTATATATAACGAGATAGATACTTTCCTTCCGGTCTATCATTAGAGAGATAATCCTCTGAGAGCATTCAATTACTACTGAACTTAGGGACCAGGATTTTTCTATTGGCACGGCGACGTTTACTTAAAAATGATACGAGATTGCTTATACAAAACCTATCTTAAAATTTATTATAACTATGTGTTGGTATTCTAGTGAGTATAAATAAAAGGGCTTGAGAGAAATGGTAACCTAGATTCCCCAAGAAATAGTGAATTTATTCCTTACATATTGGTTTTAATTGCATTCCATTCATTTTCGTCTGATCCGTTTAATATATTTCTGCAAATGATTATATTAATCTAATCCACCAAAACTTACCTATCATCCCTAAGGTCATTTACGGTTCATTAGTCCCAAATTAAGGCCTTAATTACTTCTATGGGTACATTACGATACAATAACAACCGATAATTCAGTTACCAAGCAATACTTAAAACAAAATCAGACGAAAATAAGTAATTTCATGCATAAACGACTCTGTGAAGCCATAATAATTGCTTATTCCGTTAACCAAGCAATACTTACAACAAAATCAGACTTAAAACATAAACAATTTTATGCATAAATGATCTATAGGACTTGATTTTATTCCCCAGCTGACGCTACCTCGGCAATAGAAAGCCAAGTGAGGTAAGGCGAAACTGGGTCGCCTGAGAACTACTGGTCTAGGGACATGACTTCCTGCTGTCAGAATTCCCATAAAATGGGAAGATACTCAGAATACAGATGTAAACCAATTTATCTGCAAAAAAAATGAAGCAAAGAGTACATTTCTCAAATACAAAGCAGCATAAAGCAATTTCGCAAGCTCAACTAAAGCTTTATGCTTCTTGTTTAATACTTCTTGCTTAATTCTATAAACGTAAGACTAACTTCTTGATAATAATTACAACTGTATGATATAAAGCAGTCTATGAAAGCCTCACAAGAAATACAGCAACAGAGTAGGAAAGCATATATAACTAGAAATCGACGTTTCTACAGCATTTACCGCATTATGCAAATGTTCTAGAAGCAAAGGCACCTGCGTTAAAATGACCCAGCAGTAGCTACAGCTGCGAATTAAATTCTCGTGAACGAAAATACTGCTTCGTCCTCTAAGCAGTTCAACATCTGTCGAAGTCAAACACCATTTTAACTTCCAAACAGTTCTGCAACTCCTGAACGCAGACCTTTCGAAGCACCAAACATTTCAGTAACTGTGGTAAGAAAATATTGCTCTAATCTAGTAAACAACAAAGGAAGAAAGCAATTGCTACTCGAAACTCTAAAGCATTTCTGCAGCTGTCGTGAGCAGGTACTGTTCTGATCTCTCCACACACCAAACACTCTAAACCACAAATATCGCTTGACTTTAAGTACCTAAGCAACAGCAGAAAGCAAATACTTACCCTAGCCCCTAAGCTATTCAGGAAGTACTGCTGTAACCTCTCCTGGGCAGCTGTAGTATTACCCAGGCTTCAAAAATACCGCTTGAAATCGCCTTACACTTTATTCTTCGCCTCCACTGTGCTGCAATTATGCTAAGCAGCAAAACCATTATGTCCCAGACACTTTTTTTTTTTAAGTCCAACAGCAGGCTGTATATTCATACAAAAATTCCCTCTCAGTGACGAGACGCGACAGTTGTTAGGGGAAATCTGGTCAGTGGGAAGACGACTTTCTCCCCTTCTCACTTCCAATTTAAACGGACCTCTGACAAGAGTGGGTACCATGACGATTCAAACTCGGCTGTGAAAAAGAAAGTGGCTTTTGAATACAATACGGCATAATGAAACAGTTGGAAGGGTGAAGTGATTCGCTTATGGAAATGGTGGCACTACTACATCAAATGTCAATATAACTTTAAGGAAAAGGAATGCCTTTTTAGCTTTTCAGAAATAGGAAAGGGTATATAGTTCGATTATCCATAAACATATATATATACAACGCGCGCACACACATATGATATATACATATACATAAATATATATATATTTACATACATATATATATATATATATATTATATATATATATATCATATATATATATATATATATATGCTTAAAACTCACAGTAGATACACGTGATTTCATTAAATAAGCGAATACCACCTGAAAATTATTGTATTCGCTTATATTATATATATAATATATATATATAGATATATATTATATATATATATATATATATATATATATTAAAAAAATATGCATATAAGTGTGTATATATATATATATATATATATATATATATATATATATATTATATAGACACATTCTACCTACATATCAGTATATATATAAAATGCCCATGCATTTTCAGGCACCTGAATGAACAACAAGAAACAGTAGATTACCGAAGATTAGTGTGGCTTCTCATGGAGAAAAAAAAAAACTCCACACAAGAGAATTACTGCACTCACTCAAGTTGCCGGTTAAAAAAACCCTTCGTAAGTTGCTAATTTCCATTAAATTTTTGAAGTTTGGTGCCTAAATGTGCGACTGTTGAGACCTTAAAAACATTATCATAATTATGATTTTGGTGAATGCGATTCCCAAAATGAAGACAGCTGAAGAAAAATATCAAATAATGTGGATAAGCAAATCTGCTGGTCGATTAATATCTACTATAGTCATCAAATAATATCTATAAGCAAATATGCTACTCAATTAAAATCAACTATAAACAAGAAACAGAAAGATAACTAGGCGAAAACGTAGCCCTTTTAAGAAACGACAGGGAAAAAAATTGATTAAAAGTGACGATATACTTTACTGAAAATAACTACCGGATTGTGAATCGCTTCAAATCAGC
>NC_061095.1:14594852-14599852 GCF_015104395.2 Macrobrachium nipponense | reverse complement strand
AATTTTTCTTTCTCCTGTTTGACCTACCTCTGAAGTCTTTTATTTTTTCTTTGTCTGTTATTAGGATGACGAAAAAAAATTAATTTGGAAAAACTCCTACATATGGAATTTTATGAAAATTCGTCTAAAAAAAAACGGGTCTCGAAACTGAGAAGTGGTGACAATTTGCGGGCGATTGGAATTCAACTTTCGGGGAGAAGGGACCTTTAGGAAAGGGGGGGGGGGGGGGGGGGGGGGGGGGGGGGGGGGGGGGGGGGGGGGGGGGGGTGGGGGGGGGGGGGGGGGGGGGGGGGGGGAGGGGGGTGGCTGGAGTGGGGGTGGAGTGGACTGCCAAGACTTGACTAAACTGTAACCCTACACATCATGAAAGTTGATTTTAGTTTATAAGCATAACTGATATTTGCAATTTTAATTGCCACAATGGCCTCTTAACTTCTTGATCCACTTTTATGTTTTTGAGATAAGCTTACTGGTAACCAAACGCCATAATTTACTGTATTTTAATGACCAAAACGACCTGTTAAGATTCTCGATTACCTGACATTATTTCGGGATATGATAATCAATAAAAGACTATATTCCAGAGGGAATTAAACAAATAAGATTTCAACTTCCACGGCATTTGACGAGAATTAAAAAAAAAGAAGTAAAATTCAACATGAAAAAATTCACAAACGGGAATTAAACAGAAAAAAGTAAAACAAAAAAAGAAGAAATTTCTAATATGGAAAAAATTCACAATTGGGAATTAAACAGAGAAAAAAGTAAAACAAAAAAAGAAGAAATTTCTAACATAAAAAAATTCACAAACGGGAATTAAACAGAAACCAGTAAAAAAAAAAATTCTAACTTGAAAAAATTCACAAACGGGAATTAAACAGAAAAAAGTAAAACAAAAAAAGAAGAAATTTCTAACGTGAAAAAATTCACAAACGGGAATTAAACAAAAAGAACAAATTGAAAAATGTAAAAAGGGCATATTTTAACAAGACTAAATTCATAAACGGCAATTAAACACGGAAGGCATTACCTTCCATGGCAGGGTCTAGCAGGAGTTGCTGTGGAAAAAAAAAACATAATATTTTCAAGTAAAACTCAACCACATTCACTTAGTCTTCCAATTCAGCTCCGGAGAGAAAAACGAAAGACGACATAGAGAGAAAATTAATGACTATCTCCCATCATGCAATTCATCTAAGGGTCTTAAAACAGGCAGGACGCAACAAGCGTGAGATGCAGCCACCCCTCGGGATCAGAAGCTTATGGCTTTTGTTTATTTAAGAATCATCATCTCAAAAAAAAAAAAAATAAATAAATAAATAAATAATGTTGCTCCACACAACGTCTCTTTGGTCGACTTACTAACAATAATAATGTTATTAAGGACGACAAAGGGTAAATACAAGGCAGAAACTATAGTACTCTGTTTAAGATTTCCTTCTTTCTAGTCAAGGGAAATTTTAATTCAGTGACTTATTCTTAATACTTTTACGTAAAGTTCTACACCACGTGACTTATCATGCTGATGACGACAGCTTTCCCTTGTCATATGGTTAGGGGTCTTTTTCTTGATTTTCTTTGAAGAAAGTCTACTGGAATTAATAATAAGTGTTCTCCAAGATGGTAGACTAATGATAACTCAGGTACTACACATTCACAAACAACCCCAGAAATACAGATTTCAACGCTAGCCAAACTTTCCGTTAAATTACCACCTGTATTTCTTCATTAAAAAGAATGACAATTCAGTTCAGTGTGCTTATGATGACGTAAAGGATCTCAACATAAACACAAAGAAATAAGATTCCACGTGCGGGAGTGGAACAGGCTCGGGTTTCGTAACTCAAAAAAGAAAAAAAAAAAATCTTGTACATTTGGAATATATCATGTCTTGTATTAACAAGTCCGATGGGACTGCCAATCTAAATAGCTAAGGAGTCTAGATCTTAAAAAAAAATAAAAAAACAGAATACAAAGGGTCTCAATAGTGGGGATTCGCAAAGAATGAACAACAGCCACGCCCCCTTAATAGGTAGAATGTCATATGCCGGTATTCTTAGCTTCAGATATCTTACTCTAACTAGTCCAGGACTATGTGCAACTAGTCCTGGCCTAGTTAGAATCGATAACTATGTATCGCCTCTTGAAAGAGGTGAAGTTATATGTATCGGGAAGGCCGACGGGACTGGCATTAAAATGAGTGTCCTTGTGAAAAACGCACATAAAAATAAGATTTGAATAAAATAACCAGAAAGGCTAAGAATGAAGGGTATGACTTGACCTAAAAAGGAAGCAATAGCACCAACCTTTAAAACAGAGCATGTTTACGACCTAAGGAAAAATATACGAAGGCCGTAGGGACGGGCATTTCAATGCCCTCTTCTCGCCCAGCCCCGAAAGAAAGAGCTGAGACGCCTCTCAGAGAGAGAGAGAGAGAGAGAGGAGGGAGAAAAAAAACCGATATGTATTACTTCATAACCAAAGTCCTTAATCTAAATATAGAAAAAAAATCACTCATTAATTTATTTATTATCTATCTACTAGAATACTTGCAAGAACCCCAACTCCAGAGATTATCTTTCAGAATTTATGTAAGTCTTATCGTCAAACGGTACAAGACGCAAGTCATCAAAAGTTAAGATTACAAGGAAAGGAAAAGGGTCCTTGACCTTAGAAAACGTCTCGTTGTTAGGAATGTATGCAATTAATACATGCAAACAGGTGTCTGTATATATATATACATAATATACATACAATGATGCAGTTTCACATAGCACAGGGGACACCAGCGACAAGGAACTGCTAACGCCTTGGACTCTCACTAGGAAAGACCCGGGGTTCGATCCCGATGTGGGTACGAAAAATATTTCTGTGAAACTTGTTTTTATGTGTTCATTTCCTTATACACACACCACACCACACACACACACACACACACACATATATATATATATATATATACTATATAATAATTATATTATAATATATATAAATATTTATATAATATAAAATAATATAATATATATATATATATAATATACTATATATATAATTATTAATAATATATAATAATATGCATTCAAAGCTAACAAAAAAAATGATAAGAGGTCTTTATGGGAAAAAGTCTTTCAGTGAAATTCATCATTATATGTAAACAGTCTCGGGCTTCATCATCCACACAATCATCACTCACTTCATCATCATCATCATCACCCACCACATCAATATTCATCATGCATCATCATCATCACCCACATCATAATCATCAATTGCATCATCATCACCAACACCCACATCATTATCAGCATTACACTATCATCATTACCCATATCACAATCATATAATCACATCATCACCACCCACACCAAAATCATCACTCATATCATCACCCAGATCATAACCATCATCGCAAAACAGACCAAACCTCCCGATCTAGGGAGATGTAAATATGATCTTCGTTTCCCTTATCAGTATTTACTTACATCTTCGAGTCATCCCTGACGTCGGTCGATATGAAAACATTTTTTTTTTCTTTTTTTTTTTTAAGATAGAAAGAAACAAAAATGGCTATCATGCAGTGACATCTCAGCGTTATTTGCCGTCGCACTGATTAAAAGCCGTTGACTTCAGTGTAATGGCTGGGAAAGGTCGCGGTAGTATGTATTATATATATTATATATAATACATATATACACGAGTTTGTGCGCGCTGGAATCCGGCGCTGCTGTCTCCCCTACTCTCCTGATCCCCCTACCTATCCCGCCCACTACAGGGGCGGACAAACAGGGTTGCAGGAGGCGGGATGGATGTCTTCCCTACCATACCGTTCCCCTACCTACCCAGCCCCAGAAGGCGGGTGGCCGTGTCATGTCTTGCCTACTGTCAACCGGGGGTGGGGGAACAAGATCTACTCTATATATATATATATATATATATATATATATATATATATATATATATATATATATATATATATATATATATATATATATATATATATATATATATACATACAACACACACATATCATATATATATATATATACACACACACACACACACATTATATATATATATTATATATATATCATACACACACACACACACACATATATATATATATACACACACACACACACACACACACACACACACACACATATATATATATATATATACATTATATATATATATATAAATATATAAATATATATATACATACATATATATACATTATATATATATATATATATATATTATATATATATATGTATTTAGAAGAGAGAGAGAGAGAGAGAGAGAGAGAGAGAGATTAGAAACTACTTTATTTTTTACCGAACTGTCGTATAGTTGCATCTTTATGACGCTTGAATTCTGCGGATAAAAACGAACAATGACGTCAAGACATTCGATAACCATCAACCTGATATTTCTAGTTTAACTGCTATTTGTGAACTCATGAATACAGATTCGCTTCTTTCTAGAAGGTAATTTACTTGCTTTTATTCATTCTCTCTCGCTTTAATCTGGTCTCTGAATATTTTTGTTCCGCACCATAAAAATCAAATGTATATTGGTTATTTTTGTTCCTCACTCTAAAAATCAAATGTATATTGGATATTTTTGTTCCTCACTGTAAAAATCAAATGTATATTGGATATTTTGTTCCTCACTATAAAAATCAAATTATGTTGGCTATTTTTCTTCCTAACTATAAAAATCAAATTATGTTGGATATTTTTGTTCCTCACTGTAAAATCAAATGTATATTGGTTATTTTTGTTCCTCACTATAAAAATCAAATGTATATTGGATATTTCGGTTCCTCACTATATGTATATTTATTTTCTCTCTTCTTCTGAACCAGCAAAGAGAAGTTGGCATTTTTAACAAGAAAATGCCGGTGGAGAGGGCAAAGACCATTTTCTTACAAAATGAAGTTTTAAAAAATTACAAATAAAAAGGACTAGATAAAAAGAAGCGGAAAATAACACGGAAAT
>NC_061095.1:14589852-14592352 GCF_015104395.2 Macrobrachium nipponense | reverse complement strand
ATTCAGGCCAAAGTCAAGCGCTGGGACCTATGAGGTCAGACAAAGCTGAAACGGAAACTGACAGTAAAAAAAAGGGCTTAAAAGGTGTAATAGGTGAATGCCTCGCAGATACCCAATGAATCAACTGTTAGGAGGAAGGGGTGGAAAGTACGATGGAAGGGAAGGCGAACGGAAGGACAGTAAAAGGAATGAAAGGGGGTTGCAGCTAGGGGGGCGAAAGGGACGCTGCAACGAACAGTAAGTATTGCCTACAGTGCATCGCATGAAGCGCACTGACGACATTACCCCCTCCCAGAGTATATGAACACAAGAAATTAAAATTAATATTCTATAGACTGCAGATGAAAAACTATATCTTCTAACTATAGAAATATGGAACAGCTAACATCTAACATTCATTAAGATTACAAAAGACCAGTCAACACCTAACATTCATTAGGTTATCAACGGAACACTTAAAATCAAACATTCATTACAAGACCAACAGAGCAGCCAACATCTAACATTCATTAGGATAGTAAAGAAGTCAACACCTAACATTCGTTAGGATATCAACAGAACAGCAAACATTCAATCGAATATTATCCACAGAACACTCAACATCGAACATTCATTACGATACCTACAGAACAGCCAACATCTAACATTCATTAGGGCATCTACAACATCCTCACACGTTAGAGATCATACGGGTAACACCAGATTTCGAAACGCTTCATCGCATAAGATTTCCACCATTCAAAACTGTGAATCGGAGGGCGGCGCTCGGCAATAGCTGCCACAATGGTTGGAATTGCTCCCCTCCCCCCTGCCCCCTCCCCTGCCCCTCCCCCCTCCCCCCAAAAAGAAACAGCCAAGTCTGGGAACGAAAAGCTATTTCCCAGGTAATATTTACTTAGTTGTTGACGACCATGGGGGCGAATCGGGACTGCTGGTTGGCAGGACGTGATGAAAAAAAAAAAAAAAAAAAAGTAAATAAATGAGAGAAAATAAACTATTTCACAAATCGATTCTGCGGTGCTCGTCGAAAAAAAAAAACTCTCTCTCTACTCTCTCTCTCTCTCTCTCTCTCTCTCTCTCTCTCTCTCTCTCTCTCTCTCTCAGTGGCAGACAGGCAAATATGAAATCCGTCGCAGAAGGGAAAAGGAAAAAAAAAGAAATGGGACGCGATAATAATAATCTATTTCCAGCGGGGGGACCGTTTTTAAACAAATTCGACATATGTTTATATATGTGATATATATATTATATATTATATATATATATATATATATATATATATATATATATATATATAGCTATATATATATATATATATATATACACGTGTATATATATATATATCTATATATATATATAGTATAGAGTAAAACACACACACAAAACCACACACACACACAACACACACACACTATATATTATTATATATATATATATATATTATATATATATATATATAATATAATAAAAACCACTTTAATCTGGAAATACCGTTTCATCGGAAAAACATTCTCACCTCCGCTACAGAGCGAAGCAGATTTAATATTACTGATATCCAAATTCCCTGTCCCTGTCCAACTAAGACATCATAATTATTAACATCATCATCATGATCATCATCATAATCGTTATCCATGATTGTTTTTGAGACTATATTTGTAGTAAGTCTGTGATACATAATTAACAATTATTACGACAAGCATTACTTTTCACAATGATTGTACGAACATTAAAAAGAATGACATCTTAATATAGCAATTCAATATAGAATGTCTCAATGAATCTGGTGTCTCGCCCACTTTTAGCGCACCATTCTTTCCTTTCCTTCTGTTCCTCCAGGCATGGAAGACGTGAACATTTTTGCAAAAAAAAAATATTAATAAAAATAAAAATTTAATAAATGAAACAAAGCATAGTTTCTATTTTAAGGTACTACATGGCAATTCGGTTCAGCGTTTCAAGAACAAACTAACAAACTTGGAAGTTAATTTGACATATAGTATTGAAAATCAAAATGAAAGTTGCCAGAGGAAGGAGAGGAGAGAGGAGAGAGCGAGAGGATGAGACGAGGAGGAGAGGGAGAAGAGAGGAGGATCGAGAGACGAGAGAGTGATGAGGAGAGGAGGTTCGCGAGGGAGAGTGAGAGAGACAGGAAAGACGGAGAGCGAGGAGACGATGAGTTGAGGAAGACGAAGTGAGGGGGGGAGATTGATGGAGACCAGGAGAGGGGTCGCGGAGAGCGGAACGACGAGGGGTGGCGGATCAGGCAGTTTATCTAGGGGTGACGAAGAGAGGAGGAGGAGGAGAGAGACGAGATCCCGGAGGAGACTGAGACGGAAAAGAGAGAGAGACGAGGACCGAGAGGACGAGAGAGAGGAGCTGATTGATGACGTGAAGAAGTGAGCCGGATGAGAACTAGAGGAGGAGGGATCGAGTCGGAACGAGAGATGAGAAGAGAGCAACTTTTGTTTTTAGACTGGCCTAATTTTCTCCATGACCA